>NW_007378610.1:0-62530 GCF_000475195.1 Diaphorina citri | reverse complement strand
GAAGAAGAAGAAGAAGAAGAAGAAGAAGAAGAAGAAGAAGGAGAAGAAGAAGAAGAAGAAGAAGAAGAAGAAGAAAAAAAAAGACATAGATGACGGATTGAAAACGAAAGGACTTAAAATCTAAAGAACCAACAAGATCCGTATAGGTACCTATCATTTATGCAATATTTATGCTAATTCAAACTCCCACACATTCTGACCAATGACAGTTTAGCACGGAATACCTAGGTAGGTACCATAGGTACATCTAGCTTAGAGAGTACTTACCATAGTGATTCCGTTATTACATAGTCTGATTGTGAAACAGTGATTTGAAAATAAACCAATATTGATCCCAGTGATCTACATAATAGTTAGGTATTAGTTACTATTTTATTGTTATAATGCCCAAAGCTTTAGTAGATTTTTTTCTGTAGCCATAATCGGCAGCTATATGTAGGTATAACAAGAAGTAACACCAAAAATAATCATGAATTATCTGTGGTGAAGCAGAGTCTTTTAATTAAATCCCAATTTTCACTGATCTTTTACACGTGTACTGTGATTGCTACTCGATTAAAGTACCTAGCTACTCAATCGTCCTCACGAGGCTGCGTGTACAACACTCACCTGCAAAAAAAAAAAAAAAAAAATCGATGCAAGCAAAAAGCAAGAAAGATGGATAGCAAGCGAAACAAAAAGATAGCTAACTAGAAAACAAAAGACACAACATGATTGTTTAGTTTGAACACAAGCTTTTAGTTTGATAATGCATACCAACTAGGTACCAAAAAACGGTTTGGAAACTTCTTCAAAACATGGAGAAAAAAAGGTTGTCCGACTAAAACTGCCTCGAGTTTTTTGCACTCCAATGTATATTTGTACATAGGTACGAGGTACTCTGATGTAGGTATTATTCGCAATGGTAAGTTCTGCTTATTTGAATTGCCTAAAGGTCTAGCAATGGTATATATCTGTATTGTATTGATAAGATCAATTTGTACCTTAATTAAAATAAACTGCATGTAATCAATAATGTATTTTGATAATCCTCTATGTTGCGAGCAAAGACCGAGTTGATTTCGTATGTCCATCTCAATTTCTTGGATTCATTTCATTCAACAGTAGAAAGCCTAGTTGACTATTGGGACATTCCTGTTTGTATCCCGGAACGCTTTGTGGAGGGACATTTCATAAAACCTCACGTCACTTGTCTTGTCTAGTGAGTTATGATTTACTTTTTTTCTTCAATTTCTTGTTTGATTTATACGTCCCGTCCCGAGTCCCGTCAATGAGATTTGTGTCCGGGCCAATCATCATCATTCTGTCATTTCCAGTATTGTTTCTTATTAGATTTCTATTGTTTTTTTTTTTCTTTTTCTTCAGCAAATTCGTATCCCGTAACTTCTCTCTCTCTCTCCCCGAAAATCTTGCTAATTCTTAAGATATTATTCCTAATATTCCTGAATTCTCCTATCACATCCATACGAACTGGGATTGCTGATGGGATTTTGATATTGCCTTTCCACATATCTGGTGATTCTGGTGAGTTGTAAGGTGTTTAGATTGCGGAGATACATATTAGGTATCTCTCTAAGGCTAAGGAACGCTTATAGGCCTCATCCGCCTACTCTCCTGGTTTTAGGCCGTTATACCGATATAGGCGCTGATTACAAACAGAGAAAATGCTAATAGAACACCACTTTCTATTTCGCACATTTGGATTATTAAAAGCTTACATAGACAATATACAGGGTTCAATGAGAAGTCAAAACAAAGGTTAGTCTAATGAAACACATACTGGTAGCCCAGTGAATGGTAGAGATCCAAAAAGACCCCATTCGAGATTCCAATAGACCCGTAAGATCCCAAAATCTATATTGAGCGAATTTCTAGTACCTAGGTAGATTACGTGTTCAACATTTTTACCAAATTTCATCAAAATCAGACGAACACTTCGAGGGTTCTGTTATTGTAAATGCAGAATCGTCGAGTTTAATCTTCGTTCTTTCTTCGCGTACTTTTGCACCTACTTTACTTACCTACAAGGAAACTTAAAAAGTTCTTTTCAAATTTTGGAATTGCCAGCCTGTCTAGCTAGAAAGGCGGAACGTCTGTCTTGTAAACGTTAGATCGCGGGTACGATTCCAGCCCGGGCGAACTTTTATGGTAAAGAGATAAGGTAATGAGGTTCGTTTTCGGAAAGACTGTCTTTCTCCCATCCTGTCCTCTTTTCGATTTCGGGACGATAAGACCTGCGTTGTTACAGTTCCCTCTATCAAATCTCTTGCAAAAAGGAGGGTTTAGAGTTTCATACTCTTCGTCTTAAAAAGGAGAACCCTGAAACTTAAAAAGTCCTTTTCAAATTTTGGAATTAAAATTTCGTACTCATTGGAGAACCCTGTTATCATAATCCGTACGGTTCAGTTTTATATTGTTCGTTATCTTCCGCAGATATCTGTTTGGGTTATTTGGTTTATCTCATAATAATCTGTCGGATTGCATTCCCATTGTTAGGATAGGTTAGGATTGTGTATTCCAAACATAGCTGCGAGGTTTTTACTTTTTCTTTTATTTGCTCAGATCGACTTGAAAAGTTTACCTATACATCTCGTGAGGATATCTATCTCTTTTGAACTTTTTGCTGAAACAGATACTGAAAGTGTTGGAGAACTATAATAGGCATTGTAAAAGGCAACCTTTAACACGAAAGTTATTAGTAAGATAGTAAGGTTTAGGTACTGAAAATGAGACAAGGAAACAGCTTCTCTTTCCCAATTTAACTACCTACAATGGTGTGCCAAATGATGGGAACAGTTTAAATTTTCGTCCCTCTGACACCCTTTTCTCTCTCGGTGTCGGTATTAATTTCCTGTTAATGCATGGATAAGGTATAAGCCAGTTTACGGATACATTGGATCCTGGGTCAGTAGCTAATCCCAAGTCCGTTGGGAATTTCACCTATATTCAAGTTTCTGATGTGTGATGTTAGTAGGTTTATACATTATACTCCTTGTCTTACCCATCTAAATCCGTAAACAGCCTCTTCCGTTAACATATTAGCAAAGTTATGGGCTATTATATTCTTTCAAAGTCTTTACGTTTCCACTTGGATTATCATATTAATTACATTTATTTTACGATTATTTCTTCTTTTATTTTCAAATTAGATGCTCATCTACATCCGTAATTACATTAGCTACTGACTTTGGTATCGGATGTGTAATTTTGTATAGCTCCAAGTATTCTTGCATGAATCTCCAGATGTAACCTCCAGATAGCAAGTCATAATATTTCTAATACGCTATTTCAGTTTTCAGCAAAACAGAACGTAAATGCACCGTATGACTGTTATTTGACGAAGGTACTTACTCGCATGTAGATTTCTTGTAATGCGTTTAGATGCACATCTTTCGGAGATAATCAGTTTTTCTGTTGCATTTGTCAGTTCTTGTTGAACTTTTTAACACGTTTTGTTGTTGGGTTTGAAAATGAGTACACCAAATGGTAATAAAATGTGTTGGGTTACTCATATGGGCAGGATTAGCGAAGACTTGGTAGTTGGAAGAGGAAGACTTTAGCGAAAATGTACTGAGAACAATAACAGTAGATTTTAGGTCGTTTACCTCTTTCCTCAATAACATCAGTGTCTGTCAGAATACTATCAGATAATACCTGATGTCCTGATCACATAAGATCACATAGATCACTGAAATTAAGCAACGTTAGGCGTGGCTGGTATCCGGATGGGTGACAATATGGGTAATCGCGTACTGCTGGTTTTTTCCGACCCCAATCAGACCGTGTGAGGTGAATGTAAGGAGGCGGTTAGCCTGTCGCCGAATGGAGAGGGTAAAATCCCCGTCATTAAAACCTTGGGAGTTATAACTGGTTATATTACATTTAAATGGTTAAATAGTCAGATGATCAATGATGATACCTTGAGTTCTCAGCATGCTGCTTAGGGATCTGAAATTCAATAGCGCCGTTCATCTTGTCCTCTGTAATGCTTGAGGAACTTTCAACACAAAGCGATGAAAACTACACGAGGAGAAAACAAAAGAACCTCTGTCATACCCGGTGCGTCTGGATAATCAGGGATGGAGTCAGTAAATCAGTCGGCTGTCGATCTGTCAGTGTATTTTGACACGCGTACACAGATGTCAGATACCGAATCATATGGGAGGCTAATTGTCTTTTTTCTCCTAAATAACCAGTCAAAGTTCAAAGGTGTGTCCACACATAGTCGACCGGCCGTCGATCGACATCCATCGATGTCGATGTCAGTGTGGACTGAACCATCCACACTGACTCGACAACATAGATTCACCTCGTTGATTGACGCGCGACGGCCGCGGCCGGTCGACTATGTTTGGACACACTTGAAAAAGAGAGAGAGAAAGACAGCCGTTCCGAGAACGAACATTATCCGTTCATTGCAACAATGCAAGGAGTTCTCGCATTCTGATTGGTTCTTTCATTTTGGGTCGATGACTCCTTGCTGCCATATTCATCTGGATGAATGGTACCGTCCCGTCCCTCCTAGAGATAACTAGAAGGGACCCCGCCCCGGGACAAGAGTTCAGATTTAAATTGGACTCTGTCATATCATTTTCTCTGATGGGACCTAGGTTTTAGGAGTTGAAACTTGGTAGGGTTCCGGTTGGTTACCAGGGTTAGGAAAGTTGTTATCCTCATTGAGACATAAAACCGCTGAAGATCCCGCGACAGTAGCACATTGAATACACTACTTCCCTACGGATCACTGAAAGTAATCTTGGGTGTTGTTGGTATCTGGAGATCATCCGGAGACTGAAAAAAGCCCATCACATAGGTACTTGTCCATGTCCAAGCACAATCCATGGGTTTATCCGTTCAAGATAAAATCGGCCCCGGGCGGGAATCTAATCCGCGGCCTAGCGCTCACAAGGCAGACGCGCTACCAACCAAGCTAACGAGGCTCTCCCTCATACCCCCACAGAAATTAATGAAAATAAAGAAGAAGAAGAAGAAGAAGAAGAAGAAGAAGAAGAAGAAGAAGAAGAAGAAGAAGAAGAAGAAGAAGAAACAGGAGAAGAAGAAAGCCGTCGCTTTCTGACAGTAATAAAATGGTTCTCAGCACAAGAAACAAGAACCCTTAAGGTGAATGGTGTAAAAAAGAGACTTTGTGAGACCTGACGTTAAATAGGGGCACGAGACGGTATGTAGTTCATTACCACGTGTACCACGACTCAAAAACACAGAAGAAATTAATGAAAATAAAGAAGAAGAAGAAGAAGAAGAAGAACATCAACGAAAGGAGAAGAGGAAGAAGAAGTAGAAGAAACAGGAGAAGAAGAAAGCCGTCGCTTTCTGACAGTAATAAAATGGTTCTCAGCACAAGAAACAAGAACCCGTAAGGTGAATGGTGTAAAAAAGAGACTTTGTGAGACCTGACGTTAAATAGGGGCACGAGACAGGTATTAGAACACTATTTTTTAAAGCCCTCAGCTATCTCTGTTTGTCTGTGTCAGTGTTTCTAGTTTTTTTACTCTGAAAAAAGTTTTTTTCTTTTCTAAACGTTGTTTTTTTCTTCATTTTTATTTAATTATCTCTCAATACCCCCATCAGTCACCGCCCCTGGACCTCCATGAGACCGTCAGACAGTGTCACCCAACCAGAACCGTGAGCCCCTATTTATGTCCTAACACCGTAAATGTCAACTTGGCCACCCTAGGGGAACCCAGGGGCAGTCTCGACTACCTCAACCATTGTTACAAACCCTATTGTTACATAAAAGTTTCGATTTCTGGCATTTGCTCTCAGTGGTTTCTCAGTTCTTTCACTTTCTTATGACTTTTGGCGAGACCGTCTACAGTTTGAAATGCCACTGCATTCACAGTGGTAAAGGTAGAAACACACTGCACTCACGTCACGTGAGCTCATGCGGGAAGTTAGAAAGATGTGGTTCAAAGTTCTCCCAAAATATATTAGGAGTAGGTGGTTTCGTTCACGATGGCTGCACTGTCTTCACGTCACGTGGGCTCACGCGGCATATCATGAGAGAACTTTGAACCACATCTTTCTGGCTTCCCATAAACTGGGTAGTGTGTTTCTACCTTAAGTTTCGTGTGACTTTTGAACTTTTCCCATTGGATTCCTATATATGCCTTTCTGATTATTTTTTCTATTGGATTACTACTAGATGACTATCTTATGTGCCGATGGATGGGGGTGTGGAAGGTAGATCTTTCTGACTCCCCATGACTTCACGTGACGTTATGGTAGTGTGTTTGTATCTTAACGCACTCAGTTAAGTTTTGAAGTTTCAGTCCAGTTCAGTTTACTCGGGCGAAATTCGACCAAAATAATGGCACAATAAATTAATATTTAGAAGCAAGGTGAAACTTATGTCCTGACCTTATACCAACAAAAGCGTTTCTAACTACTTTGTTTGGTGAAAGCCCTCTGTCCACATGATTCACCAAGTGATTTATTAGCTACCTAGTTGGGAAGAGCTTTAGATTATATCGATAGCAAGTGCTCTCTGCTCTTTGGACACATATTATGCAAATTCGAACTGTTCTTAACCTTACTGTATGGAGTGTATGGCACGCAACTTGACTGGGTTATTTTTTATTGTTATTAAAATTATTATTATTTTCAAAATAAGATGATGATGATGATGATCGTATTGATGATGTTTTCAACGTCTAAAGCTCTAAAGAGATGCCATAGATTCCGCCAGTTGGGGAATTCAGATCAAGTCTAAATGATCGACCAAGAGGGATTGGCAGAAACGGAAACAATAAAGAACCAATAGCAAAGCCTACAGGTATCCACTTAATAAAAAAAACAATACCTACTACTCAAAGTCAACAAACTTTGATCCCAAGATCCTCAGTTCAACAATCAGGTGACATTTTTAGTCAGCTTTCAAGATATTTTAACAGGAAGGCCTGTGTACTCTGGTTCGCACTCTATCCAAGACTCTACCAACTCTTCTCACGTGTTTATTTTGTTTCTGTTTCAGACATGATCTACAGACATAACACCACCATTGACAATACCACCACTGAAGTAGAAATATTAGACACGTGCAAATGTTCGGTAAGTTCATTACGTCTCACATCATCAGATCTAATCGATAGATCGATAGGTACCTATAAAGTAAGTTCACAAGTCGATCAAAGTATTTTTGATACATATAAAAAAAGAAAAGAAATAAAAAAAATAAATAAAATAAAACTTTCAATCAAATCTGATGAAGTAAAAACGAAGTTAATTTTTTTCTAACACGTTTACACCCTTTTGTACCCTTGAAAATTGACAGTATCTTTTAGTTGGTCTGTCAAAGTCCTCCTCCTAACGTAGATTATACCTAGGTATCCTTCATCCGAGAGGAAGGCAGGGAGGTACCAAATCATTCTATCTACAAAGTCCAAGGTGTTGCAAACAAATTGGTAACAATATAAAGTTTATAAAGGTAACAATAACACAAAGCGGCCCAGATTGCATGAAGGTTTTGATGTAACCACCGCCGCTCTGGTTTTTAATCGCGTTTTTATTGTTTCAAACTCTAATCAAATATGATGTAAAAGGAAAGCAGATTGAAAGAGGTGTAATAGGTTTAAGAAGTATTTGAATCTTTCGCAGGTTGGAAGCTCTTCTCCTTGTAAGATTATTTTCGGTGGTATTCTTGCCTGATCTTCAAAAGGCAAGAATAGGTATTCCGTTTTCTTTCTGCTTATTTTCAGCCCATTGTCTTCTAATAGTTGTCGCCATTCTTCAAGTTTGTTTTGCAGTCCCATTTCATTTTCAGCAATCATGACGATGTCATCTGCAAACAGTAGTATTTTAACAAGTCCTGTCATACTTTGGGATGTTAGGTGGTTCATTATGACAATAAAGAGTAGAGGACTGATGACTGACCCTTGATGGACTCCTACCTTGATACCAAATTTGGTTGTTGTTCCTGATGTGCATTTGATTTGTCTACTGGTGTTACTATACATATCTTTCACAAGATCTACATATTTTTCAGGAACGTTATGAGCTCTAAGTGCTTCATATATGAGCTCTCTTGGTACACGGTCGAAAGCTTTCTCTAAATCGATGAATATCATATGTAAATTATTTTTAGCATCTCGATATTTCTCTACGAGTATTCTCACTGTTTGAATTGCATCCACTGTAGATTTTCCTGATACAAACCCGCATTGATTTTCGTCTATTTCTATAATGTTTCTCAATCTTGTTTCAATCACTCTTTCATAAATTTTCATAGTATGAGACATTAGGCTTATCCCTCTGTAGTTTCCACAATCCCTCGAATCTCCTTTGTTTTTATAGAATGGCAGGGTGAAACTGTTTCGCATACTCGTAGGCATGGGATCTCCTTTTAATATTTTGTTTAACAGTATACATAACCATTCTATTCCTCGTTGATCACAGCTCTTCCACAATTCTGCTGGTATACCATCGGGTCCTACTCCTTTATTATTCTTCATCTTGTTTACAGCTTTTTCCACTTCATTTGTTGTTATTTCTTCCACAGGTCCAAATATCTTCTTCTGAGGTGTAACGTCTTTTCTTGGGTTCTCTTCGTTAAGAAGCTTTGAGTAGTATTCCTTCCATCTTTTACATATTTCTGAATCCAAAGTAATTAGTGTTCCATTGGCATCATTAATATATTTGGGTGCTCTGATTGATTTTGATTTTTCAGTTCTCTGCTTTGCTAGGCGGTATATCTTATGGGCTCCCTCAGGTGTATCAAGGTCTCTGTATAAGCCTTCTTTTGCTTCCTCCTTAGCTTTTGCTACAGCTGCCTTTGCTTTCTTTTTAGCTTCCTTATATTTATTGAGAAGGTCTTGTTTTAGCAATACATAAAGAGTAGGTCAATTCTTAAACTATAACTAATAACAGTAATAACAATAGACTCAAATAGGGTAAAGAGAAAATAAATAATTTAAAATTAATTACTCGTAATTTAAAGGTAATAAACATCATAGAAAAACGAAAAGCGAAAAAATCAAGAGTAATAAAATCCTTTAATGAAAGTTATGACAAAAGTTTTGCATTACACAGTTTCATCTATTTGGCACATATTCCATTTCTTGAATGCTTCTTTCTTTGTTTGTAAAACTTTCTTCACATCGTTGTTCCACCACCAGCTTTCTTTTCCTGTTTTCAGTTTGCCTTTCGATACTCCCAGTTCCTGAGCAGCTGTCTTGTTACAGAACTTTTCCAAGTCTTTCCACATACCATTTGCATTCTTGTCTTCAACGCTTTTAAGGTGTTCTTCAAACCATTGATTTTGAATGTCAAAAACTTTACACGTGCTTCGTGGATTTTAAATCCTGTTTTGAAAGCTTAAACAGAACTTTTCCAAGTCTTTCCACATACCATTTGCATTCTTGTCTTCAACGCTTTTAAGGTGTTCTTCAAACCATTGATTTTGAATGTCTAGAAACTTCTTTCCTTCGTCTTTGGAAATTTTAAACCATTTGATTTTCTTTCCTTCAAACCATTGATTTTGAATGTCTAGAAACTTCTTTCCTTCGTCTTTGGAAATTTTAAACCATTTGATTTTCTTTGTATTGTTAATTAGAATTTAAGCCAACCTTTGTAAAAAATTTACTACAAATTTAATACAAATATACTTTTATCTTATCTTATCTTATCTGTAAAATATTTGACCGTTCATTGAACGTACTATGACTGGAGTGTTACCTGAACGGATAGTGGAAATCAGACTTCACTCTTCAGTCAGAGCTACAGACTGTATGGATTAAAGTCGCAACAGGTCTGGTTCACATCGAATATTGCTCTGAGAAAAAAACTAGAGTGCCGGAATCCCAATCGAGTGACTGGGTTCCGGAACTCTAATATTGAACTTCATAGCTGGTATAGTATAGCGTTTCAACAACCTAAATCAGGGAAATAGCCCAATAATAGAGTTCTTCCACTTTAACTCCAGTGTGCTAAAGTTTAAATGTTTTTACCACGGAAGACAGAAGCTGACATCATTTCCTCATTGTTCATATTACACATAGTTTTATTAGGTACTTAAAAAGTTACTAAGTCCTCAAACAAGTATCAAATTCCTGACTTACCATAGGAAGGCTGATTGTAGACGCTAAACTGGAAAGCTCCACCGCCCATATACTCCGTTTGAATAAGAAGCAAATGATTGAACTGTTTGCTGGAAATGAAATTCTTCTCCTTCTCATTAAACAGAACGAAACTTCTATCCTCCAAACAGCCATCTTGAACCTCATATTTCAACCCTCTGACGTCACAATAACCCCTCTGGATGGGAATATAATGGCCTGATTTGAGAGGGTAAATATACACATCTTTTACTTTACCAATGTGTTTCCAACGGGTTGGAGGAACACTGTTGGCACTCCGGTTGAACCGCTTTTTCCAGCGCGAATTCTTGAGGTAGACAACGGATGCTAGGGTCACGCCTAAACCTACACTGAGCACAACTGAATATGTCCATAGATTTGTATTGCAGATCATAGTCCAGCGCGAATTCTTGAGGTAGACAACGGATGCTAGGGTCACGCCTAAACCTACACTGAGCACAACTGAATATGTCCACATATTTGTGTTGGAGATCATAGTTTACAGAAGAATTGTCAGGGAAAACCAAATTCAATGTGTAAGAGATAACGGATTTCCCTGGCTTTATGTTGTACGTTATACCTATCTACCTAATAAATTGTTTCATTTATTGGTCCCTTCAAATTTAAATCACAAATGAAACGAAAACAACACTCGGTTTTTTTTTTTTTTTTTTTTTTTTTTTTTTTTTTTTTTTTTTTTTTTTTTTTTTTTTTGTGGGGGGGGGTCTTTTAGGTCAGTAGGAACTCAAAAGAATTCCCTAATATGAAAACTCATTTTTGTAAGTTTTGTAACGGTATTTAAAAGTTATTTTCTTCCAAGAGGTTTTATTAGAGGGAACTGGAACTATTGAGATCTTATCGTCCTGAAATCGAGGAGAGAAACGAGCCAGGATGGGAGAGAGGCATCCGTTCCAAGAAGGAACCTAATCTGTTTATGCTCTGACTGTCTGACAGACATAGGTCCGTTAGTCCGTCCCACCGGAATGTATGTGCGGCGAAAAAAGCTTCCGATTACATCTCTCTCAGACGGTCTGAAGACTAAAGTCGAAAGCTTTTTCCGCCACACTCCTGTCACACTTTCCGTCTAGGTTTGTCAGACAGTCTGAGGGTGAGCGGCCGGTACAACATGGATGGGAATATAATGGCCTGATTTGAGAGGGTAAATATACACATCTTTTACTTTACCAATGTGTTTCCAACGGGTTGGAGGAACACTCTTGGCACTCCGATTAAACCGCTTTTTCCAGCGCGAATTCTTGAGGTATACAACGGATGCTAGGGTCACGCCTAAACCTACACTGAGCACAACTGAATATGTCCACAGATTTGTATTGGAGATCATAGTTTGCAGAAGAATTGTCAGGGAAAACCAAATTCAATGTGTAAGAGATAACGGATTTCCCTGGCTTTATGCTGTACGTTATACCTATCTACCTATGAGTACTAAATTGTCTCATTTATTGGTCCCTTCAAATTTAAATCACAAATGAAACGAAACTTACGGATGGGTATACCATTTGTTAACAATTTATTTGATGAGAGAGTTGTTCTGAAAAACCAATAAATGGAAACTTATAAAATAAAAATAAAATAAATTAAGAACAAGATCACACATATTGAGCTATAAGCTCACATTTCGCTATCATCTTATGAGAATGACCCCTCATAAATCATTTCGATGCATGTTGTCCTTTTGAAACTCAATATTTTAAATTGATCTTACATTAGATTAGATTTACATTTATCGTACTAATTAGATTTACAACTCGCTGTGATCAAAATTCACATTAGGTAGGTAATTATTTATCAAAGTACACAATCGATCGTACAGTTATCAACGCGCAGACAACTGATACTGAAATGATACTGGGCAAGTGGGCACTCTGATGGGTAGTGTAAATAAAACGTTAATAGTACCTTACTTTTATGAACCGGAGTGTTTATGGATTTATTGTTTTTGTGTTGCATTTTGTTACGAAATCTTTCGTTAAACTGTTTCTTTCAATACTGAGCTGAAATATGCAATTTTGTGTTTAGCATCTTGTTGTTATTATGTACGTATTTTTTTCTGGTTTTCTTTAAAAGGGTTTCTAAAGAAGCTCTTCTACTTCTACCCAACCACTAATTTGCCTTTCATTGTGAGCCTTTTACTTAGATAATAGTACCTATTCAATCTTAATTCATAAATAAATATGTAAATAACACACCCATACAGCTGTATACACACATGGACTCCACTGTTGCCAAAATTGATAAAAAGTACGCTCAAAATCGTTACAGAAACTTCAAAAACGGCAACATAGCCCTCGACGTGTTTATTTTGTTTCTGTTTCAGACATGATCTACAGACATAACACCACCATTGACAATACCACCACTGAAGTAGAAATATTAGACACGTGCAAATGTTCGGTAAGTTCAATACGTCTCACATCATCAGATCTAATCGATAGATCCGATTTTGCATCCGGTAGGTACCTATAAAGTTCACAAGTCGATCAAAGTATTTTTGATACATATAAAAAAAGAAAAGAAAAAAATAATAATAATAAAATAAAACTTTCAATCAAATCTGATGAAGTAAAAACGAAGTTAATTTTTTTCTAACACGTGTACACCCTTTTGTACCCTTGAAAATTGACAGTATCTTTTAGTTAGTCTATCAAAGTCCTCCTCCTAACGTAGATTATACCTAGGTATCCTTCATCCGAGAGGTAGGCAGGGAGGTACCAAGTCATTCTATCTACAAAGTCCAAGGTTTTGCAAACAAATTGGTAACAATATAAAGTTTATATAGGTAAAGGTAACAATAACACAAAGCGGCCCAGATTGCATGAAGGTTTTGATGTAACCACGCGCTCTGGTCCTTCTAACGTAGATTATACCTAGGTATCCTTCATCCGAGAGGAAGGCAGGGAGGTACCAAATCATTCTATCTACAAAGTCCAAGGTTTTGCAAACAAATTGGTAACAATATAAAGTTTATAGGTAAAGGTAACAATAACACAAAGCGGCCCAGATTGCATGAAGGTTTTGATGTAACCACCGCTCTGGTTTTTAATCGCGTTTTTATTGTTTCAAACTCTAATCAAATATGATGTAAAAGGAAAGCAGATTGAAATAGGTGTAATAGGTTTAAGTTAGAGCTAACACTTCCCCCTTTTTCTCAATCCTTAATCTATACCGCAACATCGTGTGCCTAGCGACCGACATTTCCAATCTGGTTGAAGAGATTTATCCGAGAAGGTCTCCTCTAAAGACGAAGATCGAGTTTTGAGTAAAAGAACCATGCGGTAAAAGATGTTTGAGCTTTGAGTAAAACAGATTTATGGTGCATCTACATTCTACACTACAATTTATAGAAAAATTTTGCTCTACGTACACAGACACAAGATTTTCACTTTCAAAATTCTCTGTAAAGCTGTGTATATATATAGTCGACAGTCGATTGATGTCGACTGAAACCGCCCACACTGCCTCGATAACATAGATTCATCTCGTCAATCTACGGCCGTTAGTTACTAGAGCTTGATCTTTTTATAAAAAAGGCTTCAATTATTTACCGTCCATATTGGTTATTTACCATCGCGTTAGTTCTGAAACTATACTGAGGTACTAGACACCTATAGTACGCTTTATACTGTATAACAATCAATACAATTAGTTTTATTGAAGAGTAATTATTAATTGGCAGGGGCCTAAGCCAGGAGCATGAAATGAGCCCGGTATAACCAAGATTAAATCTTGGAGACATTAGTGTAAATTATTAGTTTTAGTGTTCTATACTGAGGTACTAGACACCTATAGTACGCTTTATACTGTATAACAATCAATACAATTAGTTTTATTGAAGAGTAATTATTAATTGTCAGGGGCCTAAGCCAGGAGCATGAAATGAGCTCGGTATAACCAAGATTAAATCTTGGAGACATTAGTGTAAATTATTAGTTTTACTGTCGAATTCTAATGAACTAGATCAAATCAGCCTATGAGCCGTCTGTACCCCCCTTTGTATGAAAATAATAAAAATTCTGGGGAATCGAACCTTGAATCTGGAGGACCAAAATTACGATTATCAAAATGCGAAATCGAAAATTAGACCAAAGCGCAAACCTTATACACAAAAAGCCCACTCCGAGGCTTAGGTGTTTGGGCAAAAATCCCTGAAGGATGGGTTAAGCTTATACGAAACCGCAAACCAGATTCCTGTGGCACCCCCAAAATTACGATTATCAAAATGCGAAATCGAAAATTAGACCAAAGCGCAAACCTTATACACAAAAAGCCCACTCCGAGGCTTAGGTGTTATTAGGGCAAAAATCCCTGAAGGATGGGTTAAGCTAATACGAAACCGCAAACCAGATTCCTGTGGCACCCCTGAGCCCCGAAGGATTACTTGAAAGTACCAGGACGCCCCTGGGTTAGGGTTTAGGATTGGGTCATGTTCTATCACACGGTTTAAGTTAAAGGTTTACATTGCACTATTGTTCATTACGTTACCCGGCATCAATTTATTAAAACTTATTATTACTCATTTGATTTGATGCTGTGATAAATATTCACAACTTTGGCTTGCTGGGGATCACTATGGTCTATTAATGTGGTTTTCATTTCCTGGTTCAGTTCTGTTCTTCAATCTGGTCTTAATGTGTTTCTATCGAATCCATATTCCATTCAGCAATTCAGTCAGTACTTTTGAACCGTTTGTTTAGTTTTTCATACCTCTTTGAGACGATTTTTGATGAACTAGGGTTGACACTATCTGCACTAGAAGTATTTGAGTCTACCGTCTTCTCAGAAGTTCTTAGTCAGTTATTGGATTTTACATCCCAATATACTCAAAGAACGGTCCCGTCTCTGTAGGTCACTCGTCTAGATACCAACATTACGACGTTGCTTAACTTCAGTGATCCAACGGAGACTTTTGTCTTCAACGTGCCAAGCCCCTCACTCCTTTCCTTTATGTCCATATCCAAATCCACCGTGACTGGTTTCGTGTCCACAGTTAGAACTTCCAACATGACCGTTCATATCCGCTCCCATCATGACCATCTCACTTTCAGGAATTGCCTGCAATACATCTTCCAGCTGATCGTAAAACTCGTTCTTTTCTGTTATGTCACAGCCAACTTGAGGAGCATATGCACTTATAATATTGAAAATTTTGTTCTGAATAACCAACTTGATCTGCATGATTCTGTCACTTACACAAGATATTTTGATGACATTATTATGATACTTTTTGTGGAGAACAATTGCAACTCCATTTCTTTTTTGGTCTTTTCCGTGATAGTACAGCTTGTAATCTTCATTCCCAGGTTCCAAATATCTGCATTTATTTTCGTCTAGGTTCTTCCATTTTGTTTCCTGCAAGCAAGTTATTTGAACATTTCTTCTTCTCATCACTTCAGCAATTTCTATGCTCTTTCCTGTTAGTGATCCGATATTCCATGTCATACATCTGATTACTTCTTGCTCTTGCGTACAAGAAATTGATTGTTTAAACTTCACGTTGTTTGCCCCTGGAATCCTGCAAACTGGCCCCAACGTTGAGTTAGGCTCTGGATCAGCTGTGCTCCAAGATTTACTTGGATATATATAAAATCCCACCTACCGATATCGACTTACCACTTGGAAGAGCACTCAATTCAAAACAACATATCTACTCCGGAGTTTGTTTTTTTTTTTTCTACAACATTAAAAGTACCTAGACAAATGTTTTTTGTAAATAGCTAAAGAGGTTGTTCTTTTTTTTATGCTTGTATCGATTCTACAACATTAAAAGTACCTAGACAAATGTTTTTTGTAAATAGCTAAAGAGGTTGTTCTTTTTTTTATGCTTGTATCGAAAAAAAACTAGAGTTTCTCCATAATGAAATAATAATGTTAAATGCATTGAGTCGTGCTCAATAAATCAAACCAAATAGAGACATTACCAGATAGGTGGACAGGCAGATAGACTTGTCAACGGGACCGTGCTGTCCTGGTATTGGACTGTTGGTTCAGGAAATGTTAAAATGCTCAGAGGCTCTCCACTCAGGCATGATAAAGAGTATACGAGTATTACACAGATATGTACGTAGGAATGTACCTATAGGTGTTTTTAGCTGAATCCCCTTTTGGGATGAGCTATTCACACATCGGCAAAGTCACAACTTTGGTTCGAAGTTGCGTTTTTTTTGGGGGGGGGGGGTCTTTTAGGTCAGTAGGAACTCCAAGAAGCCATTCGCTAATATGAAAACTCATTTCTGTAACTTTTGTAACGGTACCTATTTAAAAGTTATTTTTTTCCAAGAGGTTTGATAGAGGGAACTGGAACTGTTGAGGTCTTATCGTCCCGAAATCGAGGAGAGAAACGAGCCAGGATAGGAGAGAGGCATCCATTCCAAGAAGGAACCTAATCTCTTTATGCTCTGACTGTCTGACAGACATAGGTCCGTTAGTCCGTCGCACCGGAATGTGTGTGCGGCGAAAAAAGCTTCCGATTACGTGTCTCTCAAACGGTCTGAAGACTAAAGAGTCGGAAGCTTTTTCCGCCACACACGTGTCACACTTGCCGTCCAGGTTTGTCAGACAGTCTGAGGGTGAGCGGCCGGTACAACAATGTCTGCCACTTGGATGGTTAACTTTTCTGAAATTTGGAAGAGAAAATAGAATGGTATAAACATTGTTTATAGAGATTTAAAGTTACCGTGGGTAGGTATGATTAATTGCTAAGGTTTTTAGTGATGGAAGTTTTACTCTCAATTCGGCGACCGCACCCAATCGATCGTTTAAAAATCCATTTCTTCGACCCAGCCGAGAATCGATTCGCCATGTCCCTCGTGAAAATCGATTGCAAAGATCTTTTTTACCACGGAAGACAGAAGCTGACATCATTTCCTCATTGTTCATATTACATATAGTAACTCCAAAATTTTTTTTTTTTTTTTTTTTTTTTTGATGGGGTAAGACCCTCAGAACTTCCTCACAGCAGCTACAGCTAACCGCATGACAGGATCTCTTGGAAAAATCTGACAAGCTATTTTTCAGATTAGCATAAACTTATTTTTTCTCAAGCTCCTTTTAAGCGAGAATTCGAGGAATGAAGATTTACTTGGATATATATAAAATCCCACCTACCGATACCGACTTACCACTTGAAAGAGAACTCAATTCAAAACATATCTACTCCGGAGTATGGTTGAAGAGATTTATCCGAGAAGGTCTCCTAAAGACGAAGATTGAGTTTTGAGTAAGAGCCGAATCTAGAAAGTGAGTTTAAACTCCGTTTAAGTTATAATCTCGGCTTAAGCAATACATAACAAGGATCTTTCCATCTATCCGATGGTTGGCTGTCTGATTGGCTATTTTTTTTTTAAAAATCAACCAATCAATCTGCTTAATCCGAGAGTGAATCTTAATCCGAGTTTAAAATCACTCTATAGACCCCGGCCTAAAAGAACTATTAGGTAAAGATGTACCGCATAAGGAGGTTTTTGCTCTCAGCTCTATTCGATTTGAATTCGTCGCTTCTTGGGATTGGGTCCTTTTTAAAAAGAAGGCGTCAATTATTTACCGTCCCTATTGGTTATTTACCATCGCGTTGGTTCTGAAATCAAACTATACTGATATACTAAACACCTATAGTAATAGTAAGTAAGTACTACGCTTTGTACTGTATAGCAATCAATACAATTAGTTTTATTGAAGAGTAATTATTAATTGTCAGGGGCCTACACTTAGGAGTATCAAAGGAGTCCGGTATACCATAGTCGATTCCCAGAGCTTTTTTACATCAGATATTATGATAGAATCTATTATTTATCTGTGAAGTAAATACATTTTAATATACAATTCTAATGGACCCGATTAAACCAGCCATGTGTACCTCTGCCTACCAGTACTGACCTTTGTTATGAATTTAATGAAAATATTTGGTAATCTAACCCGTTACCTAGGGATGCATTCTTGTGCCTTGGATCCCAAGAACCAAACCACATTCCTGTGGCACCCCCAAACGAATACTTGACGTACCTAACATGATAGAGCTAACACTTCCCCCTTTTTCTCAATCCTTAATCTATACCGCAACATCGTGTGCCTAGCGACCGACATTTCCAATCTGGTTGGAGAGGCAGTCCTCGATTTATTTTCAATTTATTGATTAGCAGAGGTTTCCTGTTTATTTTTGATGAATTTGTTTTCTCACTTCTAAGAAATTCTTGTGAACACATCTACAAGTATGTATACTCGATCGGCGCGAAGGACCTACTGTCCTTGGTATTAAAGCGCCTAATGCCGGGTCCACACATACGTAATGTAACGAACATGTTAACGCGAGCGCCTTACATGTATCAAAATTGACTAGTGTGGACGGGATAGAAGAACTCAAGTGAATGCTCGCCGAACGCTCGCCTCGGATCCATGATGTTGTCGGTTTTTTGGTGATCTTCTTTAATGTTTGATACAGACGTGTTACACAAGTGTGGACGGGTTTCTGATTTAGGATTGGGTCATGTTCTATCACACGGTTTAAGTTAAAGGTTTACATTGCACTATTGTTCATTACGTTACCCGGCATCAATTTATAAAAACTTATTATTACTCATTTGATTTGATGCTGTGATAAATACTCACAACTTTGGCTTGCTGGGGTATCACTATGGTCTATTAATGTGGTTTTCATTTCCTGGTTCAGTTCTGTTCTTCAATCTGGTCTTAATGTGTTTCTATCGAATCCATATTCCATTCAGCAATTCAGTCAGTACTTTTGAACCGTTTGTTTAGTTTTTCATACCTACCTCTTTGAGACGATTTTTGATGAACTAGGGTTGACACTATTCTGCACTAGAAGTATTTGAGTCTACCGTCTTCTCAGAAGTTCTTAGTCAGTTATCTAGGCGCACGGCAATGCGCCAGGCCAAGTTTTGGATTTTACATCCCTATATACCTACTCAATGAACGGTCCCGTCTCTGTAGGTCACTCGTCTAGATACCAACATCACGCGACGTTGCTTAACTTCAGTGATCCAACGGAGACTTTTGTCTTCAACGTGCAATTTTTTCCTCTTGGCTAAATCACAGCCATTAAGGACAAAATACCTATTTGTAGACCCTTTTCTTGTTCGGTTTGAACTGAGTATCAGTATCACTCATCCTCATCATCACATCCTACATACACATCATCCCCCACGTTCACATAACCAGTACGGTGCACCCCCATATACACACCAAACATGGGAGCAAAGTTCTCCACCTTCCGTCTCTCCAGATCTGGGTTCAGTTCTGTTCTTCAATCTGGTCTTAATGTGTTTCTATCGAATCCATATTCCATTCAGCAATTCAGTCAGTACTTTTGAACCGTTTAGTTTTTCATACCTCTTTGAGACGATTTTTGATGAACTAGGGTTGATACTATCTGCACTGGAAGTATTTGAGTCTACCGTCTTCTCAGAAGTTCTTAGTCAGTTATTGGATTTTACACCCCAATATACTCAATGAACGGTCCCGTCTCTGTAGGTCACTCGTCTAGATACCAACAACACGACGTTGCTTAACTTCAGTGATCCAACGGAGACTTCTTTTGTCTTCAACGTGCCAAGCCCCTCACTCCTTTCCTTTACTAAATCACAGCCAGTACGGACAAAGTACCTTCGATTCTTTCTATCGGTTTGAACCGTATATCACTCATCATCACATCCTACATACACATCATCCCCCACGTTCACATAACCAGTACGGTGCACCCCCATATACACACCAAACATGGGAGCAAAGTTCTCCACCTTCCGTCTCTCCAGATCAGGAACTGCACGATACATCTGAAGCATCTTCAACGGTTGTGAATCCGGTTGTTTGCGTCCGGTATCCGGATGAACCGTTGTGAGAATACAACGCGTGCATGGCTTGACTTGACGCGTAATGACGTCAGAGTTGAATCGCACCCAGTCCCACGTATCCTCGGCATATGAAGGTGGTCCGTCCACCACTATGTTCCCTGGAATAGAAGAGAGGATGTTTGGTATATTGAATCACTTATAAACTTTAAACTGATCTTAAAGTGTGGTCCAGGAGACCTGTCTTTTTTTAGGGAGAGAGGGAGAGAGAGAGAGAGTGAATGAGAGAAAGGGAAATGTTCGAAAGGTGCCCATTGCAAAAAAGCCTTTACAATGGGGAGTATGGGATTGATGTCCGGATATCAGGACATCCAGACCCACTAAAACCCAACCTCTCCCTCTTAGTGTCTTTTTTTTCTTGTTGTCCTGTCTATCTTTTCTTAGGCCGGCCACTCACTACCAGAATCAGGTAGACCTGACAGGCGTACCTGTCAGGTCAACCTGATTGTGAGTTGCCATCCTTAGTGCCTCACCTCTGAACTGCAACATGGACACATCCTCCACACCAATATCGCTCATCTTCTTGTTCAAATCTCTGAGTGAGTTCTCATTAAGCACCATATAGCTCGTCATGTCAGCATACACTCCAATATCCTCATCATTGACATTATCATATACAGTCGTGTACTTCCGCAAATAGTTGTCTCCAATAGAACGTCTCCTATTGGTGGATAGGCCGAGACGAATGCTGCGATCTGATTGGTTAAGCAAGTACTTGGCGAACCAATCAGAAGCTAGATCGCCGCAGTCGAAAGCTTCCAGAACTTCGTCCACGTAGAGTGTGAATGATTTGGTGTGACTTGTCTGTAGAATGTCTGCCACTTGGATGGTTAACTTTTCTGAAATTTGGAAGAGAAAATAGAATGATATACATTTCTTATAGAGATTTAACGTTACTGTGGGTAGGTATAATTAATTGCTAAGGTTTTTAGTGATGGAAGTTTTACTCTCGATTCGGCGACCGCACCCAATCGATCGTTTAAAAATCCATTTCTTCGACCCAGCCGAGAATCGAATCGCTATGTCCCGCGTGAAAATCGATTGCAAAGATCTGTTTTACCACGGAAGACGGAAGCTGACATCATTTCCTCATTGTTCATATTACATTATAGCTTTATTAGGTACTTAAAAAGTTACTAAGTCCTCAAACGAGTATCAAATTCCTGACTTACCATAGGAAGGCTGATTGTAGACGCTGAACTGGAAAGCTCCACCGCCCATATACTCCGTTTGAATAAGAAGCAAATGATTGAACTTTTTGCTGGAAATGAAATTCTTCTCCTTCTCATTGAACAGAACGAAACTTCTATCCTCCAAACAGCCATCTTGAACCTCAACTAGAGTTTCTCCATAATGAAATAATAATGTTAAATGCATTGAGTCGTGCTCAATAAATCAAACCAAATAGAGACATTACTAGATAGGAGGACAGGCAGATAGACTTGTCAACGGGACCGTGCTGTCCTGTTGGTTCAGGAAATGTTAAAATGCTCAGAGGCTCTCCACTCAGGCATGATAAAGTGTATACGAGTATTACACAGATATGTACGTAGGAATGTACCTATAGGTGTTTTTAGCTGAATCCCCTTTTGGGGAGAGCTATTCACATATCGGCAAAGGCAAACTGAGCTAAGCGTGGTAGTTCAAAACCCTGTTGGGTCAAATAAAAATAAGCCTGGAAAACGGCTCATGGGGGAATCCAAATAACCCGATGCATAGGAGGTAAATTACTGGAACTTGACCTAGCGCCGACTCGACTCGATAATGTATTGTAGCTGGATTAGCCGGGTTCATAGATGACTAATGATGTGACCTAAAATGATCCCTCTGCGGCGCTGCCACCCTGTTTGTCTAAATCCAGGCCTGTTTGTTGCAATACATAAACATAGTAACATTACGAGTCATTTTTTTACGATTACCAATGTTTCCTCTATTGTTTCATATGCATTTGACTTGCGTTTATCCTCAGATCAGTTTATTGTTTGATTATTATCACTTGTGTTTACGATCGACTCGACTCGATAATGTATTGTAGCTGGATTAGCCGGGTTCATAGATGACTAATGATGTGACCTAAAATGATCCCTCTACGGCGCTGCCACCCTGTTTGTCTAAATCCAGGCCTGTTTGTTGCAATACATAAACACAGTAACATTACGAGTCATTTTTTTACGATTACCAATGTTCCCTCTATTGTTTCATATGCATTTGACTTGCGTTTATCCTCAGATCAGCTTATTGTTTGATTATTATCACTTGTTTTTACGATTCCTTACACTTTGTTCCATCATCTCCGAGCAGTCGCATAACAGTTGTTTCTTCAATGGTTTCACTTTCTTTCCTTATTTCCTTTTCATATGTTTATGGGCGTGCCAAACTGTTTAAATCCATCTGTAGTACTTGCGTTACGTTAGGCATGCGTTGTAAACAAGAGTGAAATATGACAATTATTGTGTCTTACCGATTAGGAGGATGGATGGAATCCATATCTGGTACTGTTGCGAGTTTAAGATACATAATTTCTAGCTTGAGATCTTTGAACCTCACGTTCTGACAGGAATTTCGCACACTTTCTTGTGGAGTGTCTATCACTTCTGATCACTGATCAGTCCTCGATTTATTTTCAATTTATTGATTAGCAGAGGTTTCCTGTTTATTTTTGATGAATTTGTTTTCTCACTTCTAAGAAATTCTCGTAAACACATCAACAAGTATACTCGATCGGCGCGAAGGACCTACTGTCATTGGTGTTAAAGCGCCTAATGCCGGGTGCACACATACGTAAATGTAACGTGAACATGTTAACGCGAGCGCCTTACATGTATCAAAATTGACTAGTGTGGACGGGATAGAAGCACTCAAGTGAATGCTCGCCGAACGCTCGCCTCAGATCCATGATGTTGTCGGTTTTCTGGTGATCTTCTTTGATGTTTGATACAGACGTGTTACACAAGTGTGGACGGGTTTCGGAACATCGAAGCGAGCACTACGATAACCTTGAAGAATGGAGCACTTGGTGAACACACGCGAGCGCTGAGCCCGCGAATAGTACCGTACCACGCTCGCGATGACATTACATGTTACATTACGCTAGTGTGGACCCGGCATAAAAGGAGAACAAAAAGCATACTAGTAGAAACAGATCAATAGAACTTTCTCGGCACAAAATCGGCAACGATTTCCTCTTTCGGAACCATCACCATTGAGCCAACTACAAACTCTGTATGTTCTACGGTTCTGGGTGTTTTCTGGATCTCGAAATGAGTCAATATTTCGCAAATGGCCGACTTCATCTGAACATGGGCGAATCTCTTTCCTGAAAACCAAAAAATGATCAAGAGAATAAAATTCAGTCATTATTATTTGGTGTAGTGACATCATTTGAATGTATAGACGATCATTTTTAAAATCAAAAGCTATCGATTGACTCTTTCTTGGTCAAATGATAAGATTTAATTTCTATTAAAGTTCTGGGAATTGACCTCGGAACGACGGAATTTACTGAATGGCATGTAAGTTCGTTACCAAGGGATAAACTAGCATCTCCCATTACTTACCAATGCACTGACGAGGTCCTTCGTTGAACGGAATGAACGATCCAGGTACAATGGAGTCTTTATTTTCCTCGGAAAATCGTTCGGGGTCAAACTTGTGAGGATCTTTCCAATATTTGGAGCTGTAGTGAAGGGCCACTGTTGGCGTCAGGACGTAGGTTCCAACGTCCAGAGTAACGTCTGAACCTGGTATTGTATAGGGGACAATGTTGCGACGTAGATAGATCGGGAGCACGGGGTACATCCTTAGGGTTTCTGCAAAGATCAGGCGATTTTTGGGTGTCTAAGGGGTTTAATCATTCAAAATTACCAATCCTTCCAAAATCGTGAGATAGGTGGTTTCTGCAAAGATCAGGCGATTTTTGGGTGTCTAAGGGGTTTAATCATTCAAAATTACCAATCCTTCCAAAATCGTGAGATAGGTGTCATGCCTATCTCCGGGCACGGAAAGCAAAGCAATATTCATAAACTGCTTGTGTAAAATACGTTGTAGCTGTAATATCATCTACTATCAAGAGGTCGAATGGACTGGACCACATGCCTTTAGGCACACTCCATTCATCTGTCAAAGGTAAAGGCCCAACTTTGGTTATGGCATCAATTTAATAAAAAAAAACCTTTTCTGATTAAAATTTGTATTGAAAATTGAAATAAGATGACTGGACCACATGCCTTTAGGCACACTCCATTCATCTGTCAAAGGTAAAGGCCCAACTTTGGTTATGGCATCAATTTAATAAAAAAAAAACCTTTTCTGATTAAAATTTGTATTGAAAATTGAAATAAGATGGAGAAACTCTTCTACATACCATCCAACACCATACTCAGGTAGGTCATCTTCTTGAAGTCCTCATACTCAAACGCTCCATCCTCCTTAGATTTCTTCACGTCCAGAATTTCCTGTCGAAGTCTCTCCTGGATTTCAGGATAGAGTGCCATTTTCTGCAGGAAGAACGTGGTAGTGAGTGCCGAGGTTTCGTATCCTGCCACTATGAACACGAAAATGTTCGCCGCTAAGTGGCGCAGTCCGAAATATTCTGAAACAATGAGACATTAACTTTTGATCAGAATCAACGACTTTTTAAAGACCTTTTTCATCAGAATAGGTATCTCCGAGTTGTACAACCATCCAGATACAGGTAATAACTCAATTACAATTTCACTGGTTTCACTTGTAGGTTGTACGTACCTACACCTAGAGTACATACCACTTTATAGCATTACTAGAATTTCCAAAACCTCTGAAAGTCCTACTCACCTTCACTTCCAGCATCAATGTTATGTTGTTCAGAGTAAATGTTAATCAGCGTCTGCAGGAAATCATTTCTCTGGATCTTATTCTCGGTTCGAAACGTCATGTTCTTCTCGGCAAATCCATAGAACCAATCCTCGATGTGCTTTCCCGTGATTCGAATTTTCCGATCGATATAGGGAGACAAGAACTGAAGCACTTGTTTCACATGGAGTCGCCAGTTTGGTTTCAGAGTGGCATCTTGGATATCTTTATACTCTCTGTTGGGGTTCTCAATGGAATGCATATCCAGGCCTAGGATACACTTGCAGACGACATCAGTGAAGAGATCTTCGATGGCAGATTTGATGTTGAGTTCCAGATTGTCTGTTTGTTTGGAAAGTTTGGTTAGATGATTGATGAATGATGTGGAGCACTTGTGAATGGTTGGGTACATGGATTTCAGCTTGCCTGGAAGTTTTAAAGTAAGCAAATAATGAGAATATGTCTGCCACTTGGATGGTTAACTTTTCTGAAATTTGGAAGAGAAAATAGAATGGTATAAACATTGTTTATAGAGATTTAAAGTTACTGTGGGTAGGTATAATTAATTGCTAAGGTTTTTAGTGAAGGAAGTTTTACTCTCGATTCGGCGACCGCACCCAATCGATCGTTTTAAAATCCATTTCTTCGACCCAGCCGAGAATCGAATCGCTATGTCCCGCGTGAAAATCGATTGCAAAGATCTGTTTTACCACGGAAGACGGAAGCTGACATCATTTCCTCATTGTTCATATTACATATAGCTAATGAGAATATTGTTACGGATGTTGACTGTGTTCCATCCATTCAATATTGCACTCAGATGGTTTAAGGTCTACACTATCAACTCAAGTTTTCTGCGTACCTACCTACTGCCAACTATACCTATTTAAAAACTGATAGGTATACGCTTGTAGGCACTCAAATTACCTTACCGGAGGTAAAACCAGTGGACATTTTGTTTCGCTGGAACTTCCACTGACGGCCTTTCAGGAAGAAGAGGTTGTTCAAGATCATGTCAAAGTCGTTGTCAATATGAAAACCTTTGTCATTGAACTGGCTGAAATCTTTCAACATGACTTGCATGACAAGCTCAGCATCATTCAGAATCAGCACGGGTTCTCGGGTCATGTAGAAACCTGGAATCAATCCAAGGGAGGTTAAAAGCACTAATGAGAATATTGTTACGGATGTTGACTGTGTTCCATCCATTCAATATTGCACTCAGATGGTTTAAGGTCTACACTATCAACTCAAGATTTCTGCGTACCTACCTACTGCCAACTATACCTATTTAAAAACTGATAGGTATACGCTTGTGAGTTTTCTGCGTACCTACCTACTGCCAACTATACCTATTTAAAAACTGATAGGTATACGCTTGTAGGCACTCAAATTACCTTACCGGAAGTAAAACCAGTGGACATTTTGTTTCGCTGGAACTTCCACTGTCGACCTTTGAGGAAGAAGAGGTTGTTCAAGATCATGTCAAAATCGGCGGAAGTAAAACCAGTGGACATTTTGTTTCGCTGGAACTTCCACTGTCGACCTTTGAGGAAGAAGAGGTTGTTCAAGATCATGTCAAAGTCGGTGTCAATATGAAAACCTTTGTCATTGAACTGACTGAAATCTTTCAACATGACTTGCATGACAAGCTCAGCATCATTCAGAATCAGCACTGGCTCTCGGGTCATGTAGAAACCTGGAATCAATCCAAGGGAGGTTAAAAGCACGCATATTGCGGCAGATTTGCGCACGGTATGAACATGGGTTCACAAATATTTTGAACCTCAGAAATGGATCTTTTAATACTATTTCTAGAATAGTATTTACGTCTAAAGGATGTCAAAATTAAGATTTGCGCACGGTATGAACATGGGTTCACAAATATTTTGAACCTCAGAAATGGATCTTTTAATACTATTTCTAGAATAGTATTTACAAAGGATGTCAAAATTAAATCTAGGCGCACGGCAGTGCGCCAGGCCAAGTTCCGGCCTGAGCACGCCAGTGTGTATATTACACGAAGAATTTCGACGCATTTTTACCCCTATAATAAATTCATTACCTAATAGTGGATCTTTTAAATTTTAACAAACTGATTTGCCGCAGCTCCACCGGTATCGGAATTCGGAATGTACATGTAATAATGTTAGGGTGCTGTGGGTGGTCTCTAATCTCTGAAGAAAAACTAGACCAAATTAACAGAAGATTTTTTTTTTCTCTCAAATTTTACATTCGTCTAATTTTAAGCTACATATTTAAGAGTGAGAAATTGAGAAGCAATGAAGCGTAGGTTATAAAAAATCTTTAATTGTTCAAACTCATTGCAAAAAAAGTGGGTTCGCCTTAGCAATCTCTGTCACCCAATCGAACCGCAAGACACGCATAATCTTAACAATAGTTTCATTTGATGTTAAATCCACAGTATTTATGATTAACTTCCAACACAATACCTCCAATAAGTCGCCATCTTGGATGTGTTTGGCAAATCGGGATCTCTCCGTCAAGCTGGAGCCCAACTACACAACCCAATGGTTATACCGCTTTAAGTCCGATTCCCCCTATAGTGCAGGCCATGCTCCAGTCACAGTATAGTCAAAAGTCCTACTGACGATGAACTGGGAGTATTCACATCTGTCGCTCAAGTCATTGTATACTTAACTAGGCTTGCCAAACGTCCCGAATTGGCCGGGACAGTCCCGAATTTCAGGGGGTGTCCCGGCGTCCCGTTCAGTTTTTCATTTTGGGGCGTTTTGTCCCGAATTTCCGTTTCTGTCCCAGAAAAAATTCGGGACGCGTTTTTTAACTTTAAAATTAGGTACCTACCTCTATAAATCAGAATTTGTTCTTAACTTGTCTTGTTTAAATTTGTCATGCTTTCATCAGTTTGCGCGATTATGTTCGCGGATTTGGCGATTATGTTCGCGGATTTGGCGATTATGTTCGCGGATTCTATGTTCGCGGATTTCGCGATTATGTTCGCGGATTTCGCGATTATGTTCGCGGATTTGGCGATTTTGTACGCGGATTTCGTGATATGTTCGCGGGTTTCGATTATGTTCGCGGATTTGGCGATTATGTTCGCGGATTTCGCGATTTTGTTCGCGGATTTGGCGATTATGTTCGCGGATTTCTCGATTATGTTCGCGGATTTGGCGATTATGTTCGCGGATTTCGCGATTTTGTTCGCGGATTTGGCGATTATGTTCGCGGATTTCATGTTCGCGGATTTCGCGATTATGTTCGCGGATTTCGCGATTATGTTCGCGGATTTTGCGATTATGTTCGCGGATTTGCGTCCCGAATCGACATTTTGGATATTTGGCAAGCCTATACTTAACCTCATATTCTAATCACTTGTGAATTGACTGTTTGTTGAACGTACTGTGACTGGAGCTTGACTTGAACGGATCGTGGGAATTTGGCTATTCTGTTGATTTTCTGACAAGAAAATAAAACGGGTAAACGAGTCTTTCGTGAGGAGAAGTTAGCCCTAAAACTGGACCGTTTCTGAAATTGAGTGTAATAGTTCTCCATTTTGACTGGATCCTACAGAGCCACACACCCTTTGTTTGCTCCTGACAAGAAAATAAAACGGGTAAACGAGTCTTTCGTGAGGAGAAGTTAGCCCTAAAACTGGACCGTTTCTGAAATTGAGTGTAATAGCTCTCCATTTTGACTGGATCCTACTGAGCCGCACACCCTTTGTTTGCTTTTATAATGAATGTCAATAACCTCTGTGCTACCACGAGTACTATTTATCATCAGCCGCCTTTTCAATTCAATTACAAGACTGCAGATTCTTCAAGAGGACCGCATCCTTTATCTTTATCAATATTTCTACATTGTCTGTAGGAACTTTATCTACATTCTCTATAGCCGATTCATCTTTATCAGTCTCTGCATATTCTTTACAGCTCTCAATGATTAATTCTTCTCGCCTGAGCTTGGGTTCCACAAGTACTTCTGTTGGATCTTTGTTGAGATCACTTAACAATACATACACGCTATTCTGTATTGTGTGAGTTGATGATTTATTTTTACTCTTATGATGGCTACTCCAGCTACTTGGCTACCGTACAGAATTGAAATTGTATGTTGCGTTTTTGTGTTGGGTTGTTCTAATTGTATTATTGTTGTACGAAGTACATGGTATGTGTTGCTACTATGGTTTACAGTTATTGAACTTTGGGAGCTATTGTTTATTGTTTTCCCAGTTGCGGTCGTCACTTGTCTTTCAGAGAAAAATATGTAAAATTCATTCATCCCATCTTTGTCACTGAGACTGTCTGTGAGTCTGTGACAACACTGCTTCTGGCTGCTTCGGGGTACAATCAACCTCGTTAGGACAGTGGAGGAGTTGATTGAAATCTCAACGAAAAGCCAAGGCTTTCTGCCTTGCCAATACTTCGATATGACCTCAGCAGAAATGGATTCCAGAGAGTACCTGAGTACCTTTTCAAATGCCACAGAACAAAAAACACACTTCTCAGAGGCTAGAGACACCTAGACCAGACATGAGCGAGATGTGTTTGCTAGTTATTACTCAAGGCGATAGGCTAGCTATCCATTTAAGTACATGGTATGTGTTGCTACTATGGTTTACAGTTATTGAACTTTGGGAGCTATTGTTTATTGTTTTCCCAGTTGCGGTCGTCACTCGTCTTTCAGAGAAAAATATGTAAAATTCATTCATTACATCTTTGTCACTGAGACCGTCTGTGACGTCACTGAGACTGTCTGTGACGTCACTGAGACTGTCTGTGACAACACTGCTTCTGGCTGCTTCGGGGTACAATCAACCTCGTTAGGACAGTGGAGGAGTTGGGGAGCTATTGTTTATTGTTTTCCCAGTTGCGGTCGTCACTTGTCTTTCAGAGAAAAATATGTAAAATTCATTCATCCCATCTTTGTCATTGAGACTGTCTGTGACAACACTGCTTCTGGCTGCTTCGGGGTACAATCAACCTCGTTATTACTCAAGGCGATAGGCTAGCTATCCATTATACATTAGAGAACTCTGTGATCTTCTCAAAGTTCCGAGATGATCATCTGATTAGAGATATTGGATAGATTGCCTATCCATTATACATTAGAGAACTCTGTAATCTTTTCAGAGTTCCGAGATGATCATCTGATTAGAGATATTGGATAAATTGATAAACATTAAAATCTAAAGACTAAAAGAGATACAATCATATAGGTAGGTAACCTATGAATATTAGGTTTATTATGAGTCATCAGCCATGAAACATGGGAATTGTGTCATGAATTCATGATGAGCTTTTATTGGTCGGTGTCAACGCGGAAATTGAAACTATCTTTAGCTATGATAGTAAAATAATAATAAAAAATCCTGATGAGCTTTTATTGGTCGGTGTCAACGCGGAAATTGAAACTATCTTTAGCTATGATAGTAAAATAATAATAAAAAATCCTTTAATTGTTTTGTCAACGCGGAAATTGAAACTATCTTTAGCTATGATAGTAAAATAATAATAAAAAATCCTTTAATTGTTTAAACTCATTGCAAAAAAGTGGGTTCGCCTTAGCAATCTCTGTCACCCAATCGAACCGCAAGACACCCTAAAGTGACCTGTAAACGATTAAGCATGCTTACCAAGCTTTGCCTCTAAAAGGACTGAGGCACAACAACAACAATAAAATATGTACCTATGTACCTAAAGTTCATTGCAAAAAAAGTGGGTTCGCCTTAGCAATCTCTGTCACCCAATCGAACCGCAAGACACCCTAAAGTGACCTGTAGACGATTAAGCATGCTTACCAAGCTTTGCCTCTAAAAGGACTAAGGCACTACAACAATAAAATATGTACCTACCTAAAGTTAAACCTTCAATTAAATATGTTGAAATGATGCACCAGCTCCATTGAAATAAAATATACATAGTTTCTAGCTCCTGGGCTTCTAGTTATTACAACATGCTTTTTTTAAAGTTTCCATTTATTGGTTTTTCAGAACAATTCTCTTATCAAATAAATAGTTAACAAATGGTATACCCATCCGTAAAAGCTGGAGCTTGTGCCACGGATGGGGAGTAGAGAAAGACCTGACAGTATGATGAGCTCTGGATTCTGTAACATCTTCCTAATTTATTGGAGTTGGTACCCACTACTATTGGTTCAATATGAGCTCTGGATTCTGTAACATCTTCCTAATTTATTGGAGTTGGTACCCACTACTATTGGTTCAATGAACTGTAGAAGTCCTATAAAAAGGCTGCAATGGGGTCCCCAAACTACTGATCGAAATAGAAATCTAATGAAATTTCTTGTGTGTTGAACATTTTCGTCAAATTTCAAAAAAATCCAAACCGTTCTATGAACTGTAGAAGTCCTATAAAGGCTGCAATGGGGTCCCCAAACTACTGATCGAAATAGAAATCTAATGAGGAAATTTCTTTTGTGTGTTGAACATTTTCGTCAAATTTCAAAAAAATCTGACAAACCGTTCCGGAGTTATGTTGACGCAAACAAAAAGACCATCTAAAACGAAAATAAATTGTCGAAATTGTTGAATTGAAACTCAAATCCACGCCCCATAACCCAAAATGTTACACAAATCAAGGAGGATGGTCCAGATTTCGGTGGTCCCCTATGCATCAGATCTTTAGAAGCAGAAGCCCACAGGTATGAGCGTCAAACAAGTTGAACTATCAGTTTATCAAGTAGAAAGCTAGGAACAATCTCAATTTAGGTACATAGGGATATCTCTGTTGTTTGGGTCATTGCTTATGATTTTTGGTTCTATTTCATCTTAATTACCCACCATATTCTTCATACGATTGTTTGTATGTACCTAAATTGAGATTGTTCCTAGCTTTCTACTTGATAAACTGATAGTTCAACTTGTTTGACGCTCATACCTGTGGGCTTCTGGTTCTAATGATCTGATGCATAGGGGACCACCGAAATCTGGACCATCTTCGTATGAAGAATATGGTGGGTAATTAAGATGAAATAGAACCAAAAATCATAAGCAATGACCCAAACAACAGAGATATCAAACTAAAAACATGTTGTAATAACTAGAAGCCCAGGAGCTAGAAACTATGTACATATTTTATTTCAATGGAGCTGGTGCATCATTTCAACATATTTAATTGAAGGTTTAACTTTAGGTAGGTACATATTTTATTATTGTTGTTGTGCCTCAGTCCTTTTAGAGGCCATGGGGCGTGGATTTGAGTTTCAGTTCAACAATTTCGACAATTTATTTTCGTTTTAGATGGTCTTTTTGTTTGCGTCAACATAACTCCGGAACGGTTTGTCTGATTTTTTTTGAAATTTGACGAAAATGTTCAATACACAAAAGAAATTTCCTCATTAGATTTCTATTTCGATCAGTAGTTTGGGGACCCCATTGCAGCCTTTATAGGACTTCTACAGTTCGTTGAACCAATAGTAGGTGGGTACCAACTCCAATAAATTAGGAAGTTTTGTTACAGAATCCAGAGCTCATCATACTGTCAGGTCTTTCTTTACTCCCCATCCGTGGCACAAGCTCCGGCTTTTACGGATGGGTATACCATTTGTTAACTATTTATTTGATAAGAGAATTGTTCTGAAAAACCAATAAATGGAAACTTAAAAAAAAGATGTTATAATTGCTGTTGTATTTTTTGTTGCTGTTGTTGTTATTGGTACCTATTATTGTCGTTATTATTGTTTTTTGTTGTTCTGAGTGTCATATATCTCGCATTTGGAATCATTGTTGTATTGGTTACGTGGTGTTGGGTTGTTTACATAAATGTGTGCAATGTGCATGAATTAAGAAGATGTGCACAGGACCTAACTAACCAATGTGTACAGGATGGTCTCATCCTTATCTTCTTCTACACCTGAGGTATCTTTTTTTTGATGGTAGACTTAGTAACTTTGTGAAGGTTCATTTTAAGTATCTAAATATGAAAATAACTTTTACTCTTCACTGGTTCATGTGTACCTACCTATATCATCAAGTCTAACTTGGAACTTATTAGGTATTATTACTTTCTTGGTCACATCAAATCAATATAGGTGCCAATTTCAAGGTCTATAAGATTCATCTGTTGGCGCCAGAACATACAATAATGTCATAGTTACCAATAGGATGTTCAATAAAAAACTCCTCATGTCTATATGTCTTGAATAGTCTCCAGAGTGTGCCAGATATACTCTTAGTTCAATGAACTGGAGAAGTTACCCTGGTTTGTTGTTCTGAGTGTCATATATCTCGCATTTGGAATCATTGTTGTATTGGTTACGTGGTGTTGGGTTGTTTACATAAATGTGTGCATGAATTAAGAAGATGTGCACAGGAACTAACTAACCACTGTGTACAGGATGGTCTCATCCTTATCTTCTTCTACACCTCAGGTATCTTTTTTTTTTTAACTTTGACAGAGGGAACTGTAACTGCTTCATAGGTCTTATCGTCGCGAAATCGAATAGAGAAGAAGCCGCGGGAATCGAACCCGCGGCCTTGCGCTTCCAAGGCAGACGCGCTACTAGCCAAGCTAACTAGGCTGACTATCTGGCTCTCTATAATACATCTTTGTTAATTCAATATGTACCCATTTTAAAGTACCCAAGTACTAGTGATCGATTATGCATAATCGATTATTTAAATAATCGTAATCGTACTCGATCATAAAAAAAAGGTAATCGAAAAGGTAATCGATTATGCAAAATAATCGAAATAAAAAAATCACATTTATACTTTTAAATCCACTCTTCCCAACCTCTTTGAGAATCTTTGGCACCGGATATTTTTGGAACTTAACCGGTGCGACCGGTCAGCTGGTCCAGTGACCGCGTAGTTCTCTTACTCCCGGCCACATTGATGACGTCATCTAATCTACTAACAGTTTTTTCCCATTAAATAACTATTTTTGGGTTGCCTGAAATAATCGATAAATAATCGATTGATCTATTATGAAAAATATTTGTAATCGATTATGAAAAATAATCGAAACTGCCCATCACTACCAAGTACCTATGTATCTTGGAATATGGAAGAATAACTAAGTTAAATTCTCTGTTATTATCCTACGGAGTGCACTCAAGACAGAGGGTATTGTTTGATATATTGATTTGATCTGGTGCTAGGTGATGGCGCCTAGGTGCAGTTATAGTTTGAATCAGGACTCAGGAGTATTGAAGGAAATCACGCGGACTAATGGACCATTCAATGTATTTTCTTTTCGTGTTTCATCGCTAGCAATCAAACAGCTGCACAAAGACTCGTGTGCTCTGTGTCGTAGCATGCCCATCCCGTAGTAGTTCCCTCATTCCTCATAAGAATCATAGGATGGGCCAGAAGGGACATAATATCTACTTCCCCAGTTCCCATTTACGTAAGGTGGTGCGGTAGTGGGTAAACACAAGAGCACCAGAGAGTGAACCGTTGAAAAAGGTGCTACCCAAATAGGAGGTAGGTCTCATACGTAGGCCTGACGTAAGATTATTGTCAATAAAACCATACCTAGACAGAGGGCACCCTGTAGGTATTTGTATTTTAGAAAATCGACATGCATTTTTTCTATATTTAATTAATTGAAAATAAAAAGCTAAAGACCAGTGAAGATAATAATACCCAAGCGAGAGCAGCAATTTACTTTGAACAAGTTTTATGAAGATCACAATCTGATGATGAATGTCGTGAAATTTTGCTCTTGAGTCAGTGGCGACTTGGAAAAAAACGGGCATACCTAGATGTAAATAAACTTCTCAAGGGTACCATAGTACTTATGTACCTATTCAAACGTTGAGAAAGTTGACTGTTTTTTTATGTGAAAGGCAGCCCTTTTAAAGCTATCGCCATACCTATCAGGCGTTTTTGGCATTTTGCCTCACCATTTGGCTGAGATTTCAAACAGCTCCTTACATTGACCTCAACCGAGTCAACCAGCTTAAGTGGGGCCGTAAAGGCAGCAGCGTGGGATTGCCTGGAGAGGAATGCGTCCAGATAACAACCACGTGCAACGTGGGATGGAGCCTCATTGGACGTGTCCAGATGCTCTGACAACCTCTAAGTAACGTTGCGTTTGCCTTTCTTCAGGCAACTAATGCATTCAACGTTCTACTGTTTCTATCTCGGGATTATCAAGTTTCGTTTCTGGCTACGCCACTGGCCCCCGGAACAAGAAGAAGGATCAAGTGCTGAAGTTTTCGAATAATAAGTAGTACTTATTAAGTATTTCTGGGGATAAAGAGCGATTAGTGTGTGAATGGGGAATGGGTCTTGCTTTCATATGATAGTAAAGATGTCAATCTGTTGCTGGTCTAAGAATCCAGGTTGAATAATCACTTATTATTTTCACTAAGTGGTATAAGCACTAAGCTGTGCCTACCTACTTCCCCTATTTCCAAGGTTCTTTATTCCCCTAGTTTTCATGGAGCACACACCACTACAAGTAGTTGTAGATTCTTTATTCCTGTTATCCTGTTATTGATATCACTAATTTCCTCGTTGTCTTTTTTCATCGCGTATTTTATTCGTTTTGTCGCCTGTGGGAATCGAACCAACACGTGATTTAAATGAATGCTAGGTGTTGAACCGATTCATTGTTTGATATTAATTTGATCTGGTGCTAGGTGATGGCGCCTAGGTGCAGTTATAGTTTGAATCAGGACTCGGGAGTATTGAAGGAAATCACGCGGACTGATGGACCATTCAATGTATTTTCTTTTCGTGTTTCATCGCTGTTTACTTCGTAGCAATCAAACAGCTGCACAAAGACTCGTGTGCTCTGTGTCGTAGCATGCCCATCCCGTAGTATTTCCCTCATTCCTCATAAGAATCATAGGATGGGCCAGAAGGGACATAATATCTACTTCCCCAGTTCCCATTTACGTAAGGTGATGTGGTGGTGGGTAAATACAAGAGCACCAGAGAGTGAACCGTTGAAAAAGGGGCTACCTAAATAGGAGGTTGGTCTCATACGTAGGCCTGACATAAGATTATTGTCAATAAAACCATACCTACGAGTAATAGGAGTAGCTCTAACCTAGAACTTTGCAAATGTGACAATGACTAGTTTTATTACGGTACGCAATAAATTGATAATCGCAATAAAAATCAAAAGTCACCGGAACTAAACTCCCACTAGAAACAATAAACTTTTCAATCAAGCAACTTTGTCTAAGATGAAACAAAGTTACAAGGACCAGCCTAGTTAGCTTGGAAGGAAGCGCCTGCGTTGTAAGGGCTATAAGTCACGGATTTGGTTTCCCCTACAGGGTGAAACTTATCCCAAACAGATAAGGTTCGTTCTCGGAACGGCTGACTTTCTCCTATCCTGTCCTCTCTTCACTTTCCGGACGATAAAACGTCCGTTGTTACAGTTCCGTCTATCAAACCTCTTGGAAAAAGCACCAAAGATAAGAGTTAGAAACTAGAAACAGAAAATGAACTTGGTACCACCATGTTAGAAACACGTACAAACAAGGTGTCGGTTATTGACGTCCATTATCTTAAACCAAGCTATCATCAATGCTATTCCGATATGGAATTATTTTCCGATTTATTTAAATCGCCCATAATGTCCGCACTTAATAATAGTGAACTTGATTCTCGCATCATGACAAAACTATCTCACCATATTCTTTACTCCATTTCTGCATGGTGTATCTTATGCTGAACAGTTCATTCTCAAAGGTTAGAGACGTGTAACAACATTTAAGGCTCTTTTTTTACCTACTTAAAAGCGTTTATAAGTTTATACCTACATAATTAAGTCTATAAGCAGGTACATTTTACATAGGAAAATGTAATAAATTCATTACCTAATAGTGGATCTTTTAAATTTTAACAAACTGATTTGCCGCAGCTCCACCGGTATCGGAATTCGGAATGTACATCATGTAATAATGTTAGGATGCTGTGGGTGGTCTCTAATCTCTGAAGGAAAACTAGACCAAATTAACAGAAGATTTTTTTTTCTCTCAAATTTTACATTCGTCTAATTTTAAGCTACATATTCAAGAGTGAGAAATTGAGAATCAATGAAGCGTAGGTTCTTCACACATGGGAGGAATATGACAACTTTGTTATTCTGTTTGACTTCTGCCAATTTTGAGGATCAAATTTCTTGAACTTGGTAAATTCAAATCCATAGATATTTTCTTTAGGAATGGTTAAATATTTAAATATAACGATTTTCTTTATGGCTTCTTTTGTAAAACAAACAATTCACATCACATAACTGAAAACAAGTTTAAAACTACAAAAAATGTCCTTGAAATTAAAAAGAAGCAAACTGAGCTAAGCGTGGTAGTTCAAAACCCTGTTGGGTCAAATAAAAATAAGCCTGGAAAACGGCTCATGGGGGAATCCAAATAAGCCGATGTATAGGAGGTAAATTACTGGAACTTGGCCTAGCGCACTCTGTCGTCTGCTCAGATTAAAAATTAAAAGTCAATTTATTTCCTTACCAAAAAATCTCTCATTGATCTTCTTGTCGCACATTTCTTTGAGAAGGTAGCCGAGATTGGTGTCGTTGGTTATAACGCGGCCCAGGTTCCCAATTAATGGTAAGGGTGGGATATAGGCAACCTTCTTCTTTTTCCAGTAGTCCATCGTTGAGGTGGACCATTTGTAGAGGAGGACTACCGTTGTGACCAGAAGGATTTGGAGTAGCACGAAGCTGTCCAGGAGTGGTCTTATCCATTCCAGCATGGTTCTTAGTAAAGAGACAGCACTTTTTGGGGTACAAATGAAACTTTCGTTCTAGGGTTTTGTCCTGTAAGAAACTTTACCACTTGGCACTTTACATTTCCAAAAAAGTCACAGCTGTTATAATGATTATCCAATATTTATAAAGCACTTTTTGGGGTACAAATGAAACTTTCGTTCTAGGGTTTTGTCCTGTAAGAAACTTTACCACTTGGCACTTTACATTTCCAAAAACGTCACAGCTGTTATAATGATTATCCAATATTTATACATGATTTATTTACTCTTATGATGGCTACTCCAGCTACTTGGCTACCGTAGAGAATTGAAATATTGTATGTTGCGTTTTTGTGTTGGGTTGTTCTAATTGTATTATTGTTGTACGAAGTACATGGTATGTGTTGCTACTATGGTTTACAGTTATTGAACTTTGGGAGCTATTGTTTATTGTTTTCCCAGTTGCGGTCGTCACTTGTCTTTCAGAGAAAAATATGTAAAATTCATTCATCCCATCTTTGTCACTGAGACTGTCTGTGAGTCTGTGACAACACTGCTTCTGGCTGCTTCGGGGTACAATCAACCTCGTTAGGACAGTGGAGGAGTTACACAAAGATAAACTAGAAGATTTTATTGAAATGTATAATAAACCCAAAAATGGCCTGCTAGTGTGTATGTGTAGTCAGAATCGCTTCGGATTTTCCCGACGGTTTTTCCTCACGGATAAATTGTTTAGTGTGTAGGGATGCGCTTCACAGTTTTTCCTTGAGGTAAAACCGACGGTTTTTCCTCACGGATAAATCGTTTAGTGTGTAGGGATGCGCTTCACAGTTTTTCCTTGAGGTAAAACCGATGGTTTTTCCTCACGGATAAATCGTTTAGTGTGTACCCAGCTTTATTTAGTTCGTCACTTTGACAATAATCCTCATACACACATACGGTTTTATCGTTTCAGTCCGACTGACGGTTTTTCCTCACGGATAAATCGTTTAATGTGTACGCAGCTTTTAGTTCGTCACTTTGACAAAACCGATTAGGAGGATGGATGGAATCCATATCTGGTACTGTTGCGAGTTTAAGATACATAATTTCTAGCTTGAGATCTTTGAACCTCACACTGACGTTCTGACAGGAATTTCGCACACTTTCTTGTGGAGCACTTTGACAAAGAATGTCTTCTCCGACGGCAAACTTTTACGCTTTAATGGGGCAATAGTAAACAAAGTTTTGTATTGGGCAAAAGTAAACTAAAAAAAAATATCAGCTAGCACATGATAAATAAAACAAACACATATGTTATCACACCAATGAGAACTGATCTACTAATCGCTCTAGTAAGATTCTCAATGAACAGAAGTAGGGTTAGAACGTATGCTACTATGTACCTACACTTGTATAGTGTGCAGTTAATTGTGCAAATACTAATGACCAATAATTACTCTAATTACATTCTCACATCTCATGTCAATACTGTATTAACCTCTTAGAATTCTCGGAAACAGTCCGGGCGTAATCTCTGATACACACGTCTGTATCAAACATTAAAGAAGATCACCAAAAAACCGACAACATCATGGATCCGAGGCGAGCGTTCGGCGAGCATTCACTTGAGACTTGAGTTATCTACTAATCGCTCTAGTAAGATTCTCAATGAACAGAAGTAGGGTTAGAACGTATGCTACTATGTACCTACACTTGTATAGTGTGCAATTAATTGTGCAAATACTAATGACCAATAATTACTCTAATTACATTCTCGCATCTCATGTCAATACTGTATTAACCTCTTAGAATTCTCGGAAACAGTTCGGGCGTAATCTCTGATACATATTTCTGGACATGGTCTTCACTTGACTGGAGTGGATTACAGACTGTCTCCTATCTAATAGACGTTAAAAAACAAGACTATAGATAAAAGGACAGACGAGTTGATATATTTCGACCACTACTATGGCCATCATCAGAACAACTAAATGATCTCTTCGAATAGTACCGTACCACGCTCGCGATGACATTACATGTTACATTACGCTAGTGTGGACCCGGCATAAAAGGAGAACAAAAAGCATACTCGTAGAAATAGATCAATAGAACTTTCTCGGCACAAAATCGGCAACAATTTCCTCTTTCGGAACCATCACCATTGAGCCAACTACGAACTCTGTATGTTCAACGGTTCTGGGTGTTTTCTGGATCTCGAAATGAGTCAATATTTCGCAAATGGCCGACTTCATTTGAAGATAGGCGAATCTCTTTCCTGAAAACCAAAAAATAAAAAAATACACTAAAACTAAACAAACACAAACAACAATCAAATACAGTAGAAAAAAATATAAAATGAAATATAAAAAGAAAGTAAAAATTTCTGGACATGGTCTTCACTTGACTGGAGTGGATTACAGACTGTCTCCTATCTAATAGACGTTAAAAAACAAGACTACCTATAGATAAAAGGACAGACGAGTTGATATATTTCGACCACTACTATGGCCATCATCAGAACAACTAAATAATCTCTGAGTCTCTGAGTCTGAATCTCACCAAAAGAAATAATTATCTGAGTCATGCTTGGAGGTTAGCAAACCAAGCTGTGTCCTCACATAGTCGACGGCCGTTAATAGATCATCGATCGACCGTTGATCGATGTGAATCAACATTGATTGATGATTGATCGACCGTTGATCAATGTGAATCAACATTGATTGATGATTGATCGACCGTTGATCGATGTGAATCAACATTGATCGATGTGAATCAACATTGATTGATGATTGATCGACGCCCGTTGATTATGTGTGGACACAGCTTGAGAGACGATTGTAGCAAAAGAAACGTGAGAAAAGAGTAAAGGTTTATAGTGTGGACGTGTTTCAGTTGATATCGATCGACCGATTACCAAAACTGTTGACAATCGTTTTTCGTTTAGCCTTATCGGCTTATCCCGTCTGAATCCGACCAGTCAATGACTGATATTTGATATTGTCTCCGAGTACTCTTACAGCTTAATCTTATCTGTGATAGTTACCGGAGCAAGGCTGTTTCATGAACTGTCTATGAACCGTTCTCTAAATATGAGTAACTACGATTGCGGAATCCCTTTACGTCTTTATAGGTAATATATTCAGTAGCCACATCAACAAAATAAATGTGGGCAGGTGGGCCAATAAATGGTACGTTTTTTAGGTGGGCGAATAAATGGTAGGTACACTTACCCTATGTGTGGACACAGCTTAAGAGACGATTGTAGCAAAAGAAACGTGAGAAAAGAGTGAAGGTTTATAGTGTGGACGTCTTTCAGTTGACATCGATCGACCGATTACCAAAACTGTTCACAATCGTTTTTCGTTTAGCCTTATCCCGTCTGAATCCGACCAGTCAATGACTGATATTTTATATTGTTTCCGAGTACTCTTACCTCTTAATCTTATCTGTGATTGTTTCCGGAGCAAGGCTGTTTCATGACCTATCTATAAACTGTTCTCTAAATATGAGTAATTACGATTGCGGAATCCCTTTACGTCTTTATTTAGGTAATATATTTAGTAACCACATCAACTCAATAGTTTGTTTCAGTCTTAGTATCAATACTTGATCATTTAATCCATGGATGATGAATGTGAATCGCTGGCTCTAACCCTTCTGTTGTACGAGTTAGAACATAGGTTTAAACTGAACGGCGTTCTCCGTAGTCGTTCCTTTAATCCCACCAATGTTCCTACTAATCAGACACAGACACGCAATCAGAATTTCCTTTTGGTTAACTTCCAAAAAGTAAAAGCATGCCTGTAATGTGAACAACCTGTGATCAATGCCTCATCAAAGAACTGATTTCGACCGTTTTTTGGCGGTTTTCAGCTATACTGACTAAACGGTTAGAGATATTGTAAAAGTTACTATAGAACATAAAAATAAGCGTCATTCAATAGGATAAGGAAAGTCGTGTGATGTTCACACCAGATTTTTTAGGTTTGACAGAGGGAACTGTAACTGCTTAATAGGTCTTATCGTCGCGAAATCGAAGAGAGAAGGAGCCGCGGGAATCGAACCCGCGGCCTTGCGCTTCCAAGGCATACGCGCTACTAACCAAGCTAACTAGGCTGACTATCTGGCTCTCTATAATACATCTTTGTTAATTCAATATGTACCCATTTTAAAGTACCTACCGAAGTACTAGTGATTTGCATAATCGATTATTTAAATAATCGTAATCGTACTCGATCATAAAAAATAATCGAAAAGGTAATCGATTATGCAAAATAATCGAAATAAAAAAAAAATCACTTAGGTATGGCTTCATTTTTCAACATTTATACTATTAAATCTACTCTTCCCAACCTCTTTGAGAATCTTTGGCACCGGATATTTTTGGAACTTAACCGATGCGACCGGTTAGCTGGTTCAGTGACCGCGTAGTTTTATTACTCCCGGCCACATTGATGACGTCATCTAATCTACTAACAGTTTTTTCCCATTAAATAACAATTTTTTTGTTGCCTGAAATAATCGATAAATAATCGATTGATCGATTATGAAAAATATTTGTAATCGATTATGAAAAATAATCGAAACTGCCTATCACTACCAAGTACCTATGTATCTTGGAATATGGAAGAGTAACTAAGTATAGACGTTAAAAAACAAGACTATAGATAAAAGGACAGACGAGTTGATATATTTCGACCACTACTATGGCCATCATCAGAACAACTAAGTGATCTCTCAAGAAATGACATGAAATTGGCAACATTGTTCGTCTTAAGTTAAACTTAAGTTTATCTTTAGATTTCATACATACGACGGTGAGTCTCTGAGTCTGAATCTCACCAAAAGAAATCTCTGAGTCATGCTTGGAGGTTAGCAAACCAAGCTGTGTCCTCACATAGTCGACGGCCGTTAATTGATTATCGATCGACCGTTGATCGATGTGAATCAACATTGATTGATGATTGATCGACCGTTGATCGATATGAATCAACATTGATTGATGATTGATCGACCGTTGATCGATATGAATCAACATTGATTGATGATTGATCGACGGCCGTCTGAGTCATGCTTGGAGGTTAGCAAACCAAGCTGTGTCCTCACATAGTCGACGGCCGTTAATTGATTATCTCGATTATTTAAATAATCGTAATCGTACTCGATCATAAAAAATAATCGAAAAGGTAATCGATTATGCAAAATAATCGAAATAAAAAAATCACTTATGGCTTCATTTTTCCACATTTATACTTTTAAATCCACTCTTCCAAACCTCTTTGAGAATCTTTGGCACCGGATATTTTTGGAACTTAACCGGTGCGACCGGTTAGCTGGTCCAGTGACCGCGTAGTTTTCTTACTCCCGGCCACATTAATGACGTCATCTAATCTACTAACAGTTTTTTCCCATTAAATAACAATTTTTTGTTGCCTGAAATAATCGATAAATAATCGATTGATCGATTATGAAAAAATATTCGTAATAATCGATTAATCAATTATGAAAAATAATCGAAACTGCCCATCACTACCAAGTACCTATGTATCTTGGAATATGGAAGAATAACCAAGTAAATTCTCTGTTATTATCTTACGGAGTGCACTCAAGACAGAGGGCACCCTGTAGGTATTTGTATTTTAGAAAATCGACATGCATTTTTTCTATATTTAATTAATTGAAAATAAAAAGCTAAAGACCAGTGAAGATAATAATACCCAAGCGAGAGCAGCAATTTACTTTGAACAAGTTTTATGAAGATCACAATCTGATGATGAATGTCGTGAAATTTTGCTCTTGAGTCAGTGGCGACTTGGAAAAACCGGGCATACCTAGATGTAAATAAACTTCTCAAGGGTACCATAGTACCTATTCAAACGTTGAGAAAGTTTACTGTTTTTTTTTTTTTTTTTATGTGAAAGGCAGCCCTTTTAAAGCTCTCGCCATACCTATCGCCATACCTGCCTCGGTGGTGTAGTGGTCTAGGCGCTCGACTGGTAAACAGGAGGGCGTGGGTTCAATCCCAGCCGAGGTATGGAATTTTATCCTCAATATAATTTGAGAATTTGACCACAATAATAGTAGTACCTAGCCTACTGCTGGAGTAAAGGGACTTTTCAGTCCTATGCGAGCAGTATAAATAAGCACTATTATTATTATTATTATCAGGCGTTTTTGTCGTTTTGTCTCACCATTTGGCTGAGATTTCAAACAGCTCCTTACATTGACCTCAACCGAGTCAATCAGCTTAAGTGGGGCCGTAAAGGCAGCAGCGTGGGATTGCCTGGAGAGGAATGCGTCCAGATAACAACCACGTGCAAAGTGGGATGGAGCCTCATTGGACGTGTCCAGATGCTCTGAAAACCTGAAAAGTAACGTTGCGTTTGCCTTTCTTCAGGCAACAACTAAAAAACTAAAACTAATTCAGGCCTTTCTTCAGGCATTCAACGTGCTACTGTTTCTATCTCGGGATTATCAAGTTTCGTTTCTGGCTACGCCACTGGCCCCCGGAACAAGAAGAAGGATCAAGTGCTAAAGTTTTCGAATAATAAGTAGTACTTATTAAGTGCCCATAGGTAGTAAGTTTCTCACCAAGCGAGGGGTTTATTCACCTATTTGAACTCGTGAAAATTAGTACCTCTAACAATATTGCATGGTACCTAGAGATACCTACGTGAAGGGTCTGGTAAACGAGTGATGATTTTTCCCGCCTTTGTAGTTTGTTGCCGGAATTTGACTAAAATTAAATAGTTTATCATTAACAACCCTTAAAGTATATTAAAGATATATGATAGGTTGCGTTATCCAGGTAGGTACATGTACATATATACGCGCTGCAACAAAACCGCTTTAACTTTGCGGACGATTTACGTACAGTCCAATGTCACAAATGATTTGAGCCTCAGTCAACGCACTGTTAGATTGGCTACTCAAGCTCCTGACGGAACGTTTGGGGTGGAAAAACTTTCGACGTCAGTCTTCAGACCGTCTGAGAGACTAGAAGTCGAAAGCTTTTTACGACGCAGACGTTCTGACTTTGTCCGACAGTCGAAGTGTGAAAGGCTGTGGCATTAAATGTCAACGGACAGATTTGTCTCTTGAGTGGGGCTCGTTCTGCCGCAGAGCTCAGATGTACACCTTTGTGATGCTAGTTTACCAGACGCCTAAACTAATTGGTATTTATAGTAGTCAGAGATTTACCCGAGATATACCTAGAAGAGGACTAAGGGAAACAAACTGTTAGACCTACATAGAAATGAAATGGTGCAGAAAATCGCCTGTTAAATTAATTATGCACTCCATACCATAGGTCTTAGCTTAGCCTTACCGAAGTGAAATACATCTAACCAAGGTATTTTTTTGTCCAAACTTAGCTTTTAACAAAAGAAAATAGATAATTTATTCGTGAATTTTGAGAATTCAAGACGAGAAGATATTTCTCGTCTTGTCGCACTGATGTATACGAGACACGAGAAATCAGGAGACGAAACAGGACTTTGTCTCATCTCATAGCTTTTCCACGGGACGAGATATTTCTTGTCTTCTCGACGTACTTCAGAACCAGAACTCAAGTTTAGTCTACTTACCAATACCAACCCAAGTACCCAAGTTTCATTTATCTAGGTAGGTACTTATTTTTAGCAATTTTAGCGATAAAATGTGTTAATTGAGGAAATTTCATACGTTATGTTGTGTCACAAGTACGACATAATGTTCGTACATAAAACTATCTATTGTCCTCTTAAGTTATGTTTACTTGTACCTCCATGAAGTCCATTGTGTTTACGAACCGTACTGAGCAAGCTGACTTGTTTTTGTTTGTCTCCGAGTGAAGATTTTGAAGGTCAAAACGTAATTGTACGCAATTTTATGCAATCTGAGTAGGTACATTGTGATATTGTACTGACGATCTCGTCTTCTAGACTCCTCTGTCATGAAATCTGAGAATAGGGGATACACATATGAAACGCTTTATGATCTTATTCCATGAGCACGCGATTAAAGTAGCTCCTCGATTGTCAAATCAGCCTCAATTGACGAGGCTGAGTTGACACCTTGTCAATTGAGGAGTGCAAACCAAACTCCAAGCACATCAGAGCCGAAAAACTTCGACCCCGCTTGAAATCGAGCCCAGAACCTTCGGTATACAAGCCTTCCATGAACACGCGATTAAAGTAGCTCCTCGATTGTCAAATCAGCCTCAATTGACGAGGCTGAGTTGACACCTCGTCAATTGAGGAGTGTAAACCAAACTCCAAGCACATCAGAGCCGAAAAACTTCGACCCCGCTTGAAATCGAGCCCAGAACTTTCGGTATACAAGCCTTCTCTGATACCTACTTGACCACAGAGGTGATAGAGGTTGTTTTACGGGCTCTAGACTTGTACCTAGTGTTCATCTTTGTACCATCCAAAGTAAGGTTTTTTTTGAAGAGGTTTGATAGAGGGAACTGTAACTGCTATGGTTTTTTTTTTTCATTTTTTTTTTTTTTTTTTTTTTTTTTTTTTTTACGTGAAAGGCAGCCCTTTTAAAGCTATCGCCATACCTATCAGGCGTTTTTGTCGTTTTGCCTCACCATTTGGCTGAGATTTCAAACAGCTCCTTACATTGACCTCAACCGAGTCAACCAGCCTAAGTGGGGCCGTAAAGGCAGCAGCGTGGGATTGCCTGGAGAGGAATGTGTCCAGATAACAACCACGTGCAAAGTGGGATAGAGCCTCATTGGACGTGTCCAGATGTTCTGAAAACCTCTAATAAGTAACGTTGCGTTTGCATTTCTTCAGGCAACTAATGCATTCAACGTGCTACTGTTTCTATCTCGGGATTATCAAGTTTCGTTTCTGGCTACGCCACTGGCCCCCGGAACAAGAAGAAGGATCAAGTGCTAAAGTTTTCGAATAATAAGTAGTACTTATTAAGTACCCATAGGTAGTAAGTTTCTCACCAAACGAGGGGTTTATTCACCTATTTGAACTCGTGAAAATTAGTACCTAGAGATACCTAGGTGAAGGGTCTGGTAAACGAGTGATGATTTTTCCCGTCTTTTGTATTTTGTTGCCGGAATTTGACTAAAATTAAATAGTTTATCATTAACAACCCTAAAGTATGTTATAGGTATATGTTAGGTTGCGTTATCTAGGTAGGTACATATACATATACGCGCTGCAACAAAACCGCTTTAACTCTGCGGACGATTTACGCACAGTCCAATGTCACAAATGATTTGAGCCTCAGTCAACGCACTGTTAGATTGGCTACTCAAGCTCCTGACGGAACGTGTGGGGTGGAAAAATTTTCGACGTCAGTCTTCAGACCGTCTGAGAGACTAGAAGTCGAAAGCTTTTTCCGACGCAGACGTTCTGACTTTGTCGGACAGTCGAAGTGTGAAAGGCTGTGGCATTAAATGTCAACGGACAGCTTTGTCTCTTGAGTGGGGCTCGTTCTGCCGTCAGATGTACACCTTTGTGATGCCAGTTTACCGGACGCCTAAACTAATTGGTATTTATAGTAGTCAGAGATTTACCCGAGATATAGCTAGAAGAGGACTAAGGGAAACAACTGTTAGACCTACATAGAAATGAAATGGTGCAGAAAATCGGCTGTTGTTAAATTAATTATGCACTCCATACCATACATATGTATTATTGCTCCTCACAATTCGGGTGGTCCGAATCAGAGGCTGAACTTTAATTGAAAGTTTGGAAATTTAAGAGAGAAGTTTTTAGACTATGTAATACCTGCTGGTACCTGGAACAATGCACTTATCAAATATCATAGTAATGGGCGTTACGCTTTATTAGACTGTTAGATTTAACTTTGCCCACTTTTGATATCTTGAATGGAAACCGAATGAAATGATGACCAAGGTATTTTTTTGTCCAAACTTAGCTTTTAACAAAAGAAAATAGATAATTTATTCGTGAATTTTGAGAATTCAAGACGAGAAGACATTTCTCGTCTTGTCGGAGTCGGTCGCAGTGATGTATACGAGAGACGAGAAATCAGGAGACGAAACAGGACCTTGTCTCATCTCATAGTTTTTCCTGAAATGTGATCTGTGAAATCTTATCCTTTGTAAGTTCACAACTTCCCACAAGGGAAAGCAATAGTAACGAAAATATTTTACAAAGAAAAACGAGATATTTCTTGTCTCCTCGACGTACTTCAGAACCAGAACTCAAGTTTAGTCTACCTACCAATACCAACCCAAGTTTCATTTATCTAGGTACTTATTTTTAGCAATTTTAGCGATAAAATGTGTTAATTGAGGAAATTTCATACGTTATGTTGTGTCACAAGTACGACATAAAGTCTTTCAGAACCAGAACTCAAGTTTAGTCTACCTACCAATACCAACCCAAGTTTCATTTATCTTAGGTACTTATTTTTAGCAATTTTAGCGATAAAATGTGTTAATTGAGGAAATTTCAGCATACGTTATGTTGTGTCACAAGTACGACATAAAGTTCGTACATAAAAACCGAGGCGAATACAATAGTCCGTCCCTTATACCTTTTTTATTACTATTGTAATAATAAAGGAAGGACGGACTAAAAACCCCAATATATCCAAAAACCCATAGGCCCGACCCGATTGAGCAGAAAAAAAGTTCAGAAAATGCCCAAATCGAAGAAACCGATCAAAAGTTATATTGAAACGAACATAGATGCCGACTTACAGATCAATAAAATTGAGGTAGGTGCAAATTGTCCGGACGGTACCCGAGGAGAACTTTATCCTCAACACATAAGGTTCTTTTTCGGAACAGCTGGCTTTGTTCTATCCCGTCCTTCTCTCTTGGATTTTGGGACGATAAGACCTCCAAAAGAAAAAAAAAGAAAAAAAAATCTCAGATTTACTGAACACCTTATACCTCATGTACACGCCAGATAAGTACCTAGTTGACTATTTTATTTATTAGTTAGGTGTCGATTAATTCGCCCATCTCATCACCAGACATTATCACGTGTGATTTAAAGCTTTTTGGTGCTATTATAGTCCTCAGTTTTCTTATTTCAAGCACCGTTAGCATTTGACTCATCTTCACAACCAAGGCAGTGGCGTGGAGTGAGATATTCAAAAGGGGAAAACCAATATAAATCCGTTGTGTAGGTACATAACTAGCACAGGTTGCCCGTGCTTCGCCACGATAAAAATCATAACTCGAGATTAGGCTTGATTGCGACAAAATCCTCTCTTTTTGCGCATTTAAAACACCATAATTTACGTACCTATTACACGGATCACTATTGCTAGAGCTTAACCCATTCATGCACGGCTGTTGCATTATACCGTTGATAACCCTCAGTCTAAATCAGATCTAGATATTCGACAAGAGGTTAGGGTTTGATTCTCGGTTGACCATTACGAAAATTGGGTAGGTACTTATTTAACGTGATCAATAAAATTTTGAGGTTGGATGGACTACGGATTGTTTCCACCGAAATTCTTTCATCTTACCCACTTTATGGGTTCCAGTCGATACTCAATGTCGACCGACTTCGTTCTACTGTTTTTGAAGAGGTTTGATAGAGGGAACTGTGACTGTTAGGGTCTTATTGTTCCGAAAGCGAAGAGAAAAGGAAGACAGGATAGGAGAACGCCATCCGTTCCGAGAACGAACCTTATTCAGGATAAAATCTGTCCCTGGCGGGAATCGAACCCGCTCGGTCGACTGTGGGTGCACCATAATATGACAACGAGGCAATTCATAAAACCATTAATTTTACAATGTGCAAAAGTTTACAAGATGCAACAGTTTCCAGCCATGTGTCATGTGTATCATTTTCTGGGGATAAAGAGCGATTAGTGTGTGAATGGGGAATGGGTCTTGCTTTCATATGATAGTAAAGATGTCAATCTGTTGCTGGTCTGAGAATCCAGGTTGAATAATCACTTATTATTTTCACTAAGTGGTAAGTAGAGGAGGTTGAGAAAAGAAACCCGTTGAGAGGAAGGTATAAGCACTAAGCTGTGCCTACCTACTTCCCCTATTTCCAAGGTTCTTTATTCCTCTAGTTTTCATGGAGCACACACCACTACAAGTAGGTGTAGATTCTTTATTCCCGTTATCCTGTTATTGATATCACTAATTTCCTCATTGTCTTTTTTCATCGCGTATTTTATTCGTTTTGTCGCCTGTGGGAATCGAACCAACACGTGATTTAAATGAATGCTAGGTGTTGAACCGATTCATTGTTTGATATTGATTTGATCTGGTGCTAGGTGATGGCGCCTAGGTGCAGTTATAGTTTGAATCAGGACTCAGGACAGGAGTATTGAAGGAAATCACGCGGACTGATGGACCATTCAATGTATTTTCTTTTCGTGTTTCATCGCTGTTTATTTCGTAGCAATCAAACAGCTACACAAAGACTCGTGTGCTCTGTGTCGTAGCATGCCCATCCCGTAGTATTTCCCTCATTCCTCATAAGAATCATAAGATGGGCCAGAAGGGACATAATATCTACTTCCTCAGTTCCGTAAGGTAGTGCGGTGGTGGGTAAACTCATCGCTAGCAATCAAACAGCTGCACAAAGACTCGTGCGGTCTGTGTCGTAGCATGCCCATCCCGTAGTAGTTCCCTCATTCCTCATAAGAATCATAAGATGGGCCAGAAGGGACATAATATCTACTACCCCAGTTCCCATTTACGTAAGGTGGTGTGGTGGTGGGTAAAAACAAGAGCACCAGAGAGTGAACCGTTGAAAAAGGTGCTACCCAAATAGGAGGTAGGTCTCATACGTAGGCCTGACGTAAGATTATTGTCAATAAAACCATACCTACGAGTAACAGGAGTAGCTCTAACCTAGAACTTTGCAAATGTGACAATGACTAGTTTTATTACGATACGCGATAAATTGATAATCGCAATAAAATTCAAAAGTCACCGGAACTAAACCTCCCACTAGAAACAATAAACTTTTCAATCAAACAACTTTGTCTAGGATGAAACAAAGTTACAAGGACCAGTCTAGTTAGCTTGAAAGGAAGCACCATACCTACGAGTAACAGGAGTAGCTCTAACCTAGAACTTTGCAAATGTGACAATGACTAGTTTTATTACGATACGCGATAAATTGCATGATAATCGCAATAAAATTCAAAAGTCACCGGAACTAAACCTCCCACTAGAAACAATAAACTTTTCAATCAAGCAACTTTGTCTAAGATGAAACAAAGTTACAAGGACCAGTCTAGTTAGCTTGGAAGGAAGTCAACTTTGTCTAGGATGAAACAAAGTTACAAGGACCAGTCTAGTTAGCTTGAAAGGAAGCGCCTGCGTTGTAAGGGCTATAAGTCACGGATTTGGTTTCCCTACAGGGTGAAACTTATCCCAAACAGATAAGGTTCGTTCTCGGAACGGCTGACTTTCTCCTATCCTGTCCTCTCTTCACTTTCGGGACGATAAAACCTCCGTTGTTACAGTTCTTCTCACCAAGCGAGGGGTTTATTCACCTATTTGAACTCGTGAAAATTAGTACCTCTAACAATATTGCATGGTACCTAGAGATACCTAGGTGAAGGGTCTGGTAAACGAGTGATGATTTTTCCCGCCTTTGTATTTTGTTGCCGGAATTTGACTAAAATTAAATAGTTTACCATTAACAACCCTAAAGTATGTTATAGGTATATGATAATTGATAATCGCAATAAAATTCAAAAGTCACCGGAACTAAACCTCCCACTAGAAACAATAAACTTTTCAATCAAGCAACTTTGTCTAGGATGAAACAAAGTTACAAGGACCAGCCTAGTTAGTTTGGAGCCTTCCAAGCTAACTAGCCCCCGTATTGTAAGCGCTAGGTCGTGGGTTTGATTTCCACCCAGGGCAAACTTTGTCCCAAACAGATAAAGTTCGTTCTTGAAACTGTTGGTTTTCTACTATCCTGTACTTCTCTTTTCGATTTCAGGATTTTCAGGACGATAAGATCTCAGCATCAGTTACAGGTCTTTCTGTCAAAGCTCTTGGAAAAAGCACCAAAGATAAGAGTTAAAAACTAGAAACAGAAAATGAACCTGTACCACCATGTTAGAAACACGAAACACGTACAAACAAGGTGTCGGTTATTAACGTCCATTATCTTAAACCAAGCTATCATCAATGCTATTCCGATATGGAATTATTTTCCGATTTATTTAAATCGCCCATAATGTCCGCACTTAATAATAGTGAACTTGATTCTCCCATCATGACAAAACTATCTCACCATATTCTTCAATTCATTTCTGCATGGTGTACCTTATGCTGAACGAACAGTTCATTCTCAAAGGTTAGAGACGTGTAACATCATTTAAGGCTCTTTTTTTACCTACTTAAAAGCGTTTATAAGTTTATACCTACATATTTAAGTCTATAAGCAGGTACATTTTCCTATGTAAAATGTACCTAGGTAATTAGGTATACCGTACTTTGCTCTTTATTTAGTAGGTAATAATTGAATTATAAATTTCTTGCATCTTGCATATCTACAGGTTGGTCTATGGGTAAAATAGAAAAAAAGAAAGAAAACAAAAAAAAGTTTCATAGGTGATCCAAATTCCCAAGTTACTAGGTGGGTATAGCTGCTTGGGAAGATACCGAAAGGAAGCGCCTGCGTTGTAAGGGCTATAAGTCACGGATTTGGTTTCCCTACAGGGTGAAACTTATCCCAAACAGATAAGGTTCGTTCTCGGAACGGCTGACTTTCTCCTATCCTGTCTTCTCTTCACTTTCGGGACGATAAGACCTCCGCTGTTACAGCTACCTCTATCAAACCTCTTGGAAAAAGCACCAAAGATAAGAGTTAGAAACTAGAAACAGAAAATGAACCTGTACCACCATGTTAGAAACACGTACAAACAAGGTGTCGGTTATTAACGTCCATTATCTTAAACCAGCCCATTATCTTAAACCAAGCTATCATCAATGCTATTCCGATATGGAATTATTTTCCGATTTATTTAAATCGCCCATAATCTCCGTAGTATAATAATAGTGAACTTGATTCTCGCATCATGACAAAACTATCTCACCATACTCTTCAATTCATTTCTGCATGGTGTATCTTATGCTGAACAGTTCATTATCAAAGGTTAGAGACGTGTAACATCATTTAAAGCTTTTTTTTTACCTACTTAAAAGCGTTTATAAGTTTATAATACGGTACGTGTACTGACTGTCTTCTGTCGCCTGTAGTGGTAATAGAGTAATGAACCAAAACACACCGTCACAAAACTACTGGGTTAACAAAACGTCAGTAAGTTTTGTTTTGATAGAAGTTTTAACGTCACTGTATAACTGCTAGGGTTTTCAGGGACTTGGTTTTTACCCTCTGTATACTGCTATGTACAAACAACCCGCCTACCTATGTACATGAACATCAGTCAGCCTAGTTAGCTTGGAAGGTCTACCTTTTAAGCGCTAGGTCGCGGATTCGATTCTTGCCCGGGGCGGATTTTATCCTGAACGGATAGGGTTCATTCTTGGAACGGATGGCTTTGTCCTGTCCCGTCTTCCTTCTCTCTTCGATTAGACCTTAGCAGTTACAGTTCCCTCTATCAAACATCTACAAAAAAATCGACTGAAGTAGGTAGGTGAAGTAGTGAAGTTCATTTGTCTTCACGAGAGGCTGTAAGCGCTTCATATTCCAAGCACAGAGCCGAAAAAATTTCGACTCTGAGGGTAATCGAACCCGGGACCTCCGACATGCAAGGCTGTGTGTGATACCCACTTAGCCACGGAGGTTGTTTTAAATTTAACCCTGTACCTATGCACGCAGATATAGATCGTTATGACACACCGAACATTGTAAACTTGTAATAGGGGAGACAACTCTTTTTTTTCTATGATTTATGAAAATCTGATGGCAACTCTTTCACAAGTGTGTCCAGAGAGGTAGTCTCGTTATTTCGGAACCTTGGGGTGGTTAGCCAACATGACAATGGTCCGTGACAATCCGTCCGATCAATCTGCTAGATCGATCCGGGAATTGGCCGACTAGAAGGTGTCTGTGGGCTACTCGAGTAATCAAGTATTTGCATAACTTTAAATTTGAGATAAATAATATACATATTACATCTAGCTCGTGGTAGAATATGGGTCCGAGAATGAAATGATACATATGATTTTGTTAATTGATTTCTAGCAACAAAATTAAAAGGGATGTTTGTTTGTGTTTTCAATCAAGATTTTGTAGATTTATACGGTTCGAGTGTCGATGGCTAAGCTGCCTACTGAAATGTGATCTGTGAAATCTTATCCTTTGTAAGTTCACAACTTCCCACAAGGGAAAGCAATAGTAACGAAAATATTTTACAAAGAGAACTGTGCGATCATACACAGAAGTCACTGGATTTTTTTCTTAAGAACACTTTCTGTTTCCCTTGGAAAACCCTTAAAAAAAAAAAAAAAAAAAAAAAAAAAACATCTAATCTTAATCCATTGGTCTGGACCACGAGACCAGTCAGTGTAGTTCGACTTTCAATTGTCTGTCTTGAGGTACATCTACGCTACAGTCCATCGAAGTCGATCAATATGAACTTGAAGTTCCTCCAGTCTGGGACCTGGACTCTGGAGCCCATGTAATGTAGGTGAGATCAGAGGATTTCGGTGGAAAGGAACGAAAGTTAGCGGTGTGTTTTCTCGTCCATCTGATGAGAGGCATGTTGTGGCTCTTTTAGACCATCTACAGACTAGGCATGTTACAACACAGACCACACAAGTCAATTAGCAAATGTTTCATCTCGATGAAAGTAAAAGAGCGGCTCTCTCTACTACTAGGTAAGGCACTACTAACTACTATAGCTACCTTTAGAACTTTCGATGAAGAATAAAGACATTAGTCAAACCTCTTAAAAAAAAAAAAAAAAAAACATCTAATCTTAATCCAATGGTCTGGACCACGAGACCAGTGAGTGGGGTTCGACTTTCAATTGTCTGTCTTGAGGTACAATCTACACTATAGTCCATCGAAGTCGATCCATATGAACTTGAAGTTCCAGTCTGGAACCTGGACTCTGGAGCCCATGTAATGTAGGTGAGATCAGAGGATTTCGATGGAAAGGAACGAAAGTTAGCGTTGTGTTTTCTCGTCCATCTGATGAGACCATCTACAGACTAGGCATGTTACAACACAGACCACACGAGTCAATTAGCAAATGTTTCATCTCGATGAAAGTAAAAGAGCGGCTCTCTCTACTGCTAGGTAAGGTACTACTAACTACTATAGCTACCTTTAGAACTTTCGATGAAGAATAAAGACATTCTCGATCCGAGAATTGGCCGACTAGAAGGTGTCTGTGGGCTACTAGAGTAATCAAGTATTTGCATAACTTTAAATTTGAGATAAATAATATATGTACATATTACATATAGTTCGTGGTAGAATATGGGTACGAGTATATGTAGAATGTTATGAAGATATTACTGGCAGTTTGTTTGTGATTTGCCCTCGGCCTATTCTTGTGTCGTGTGCCTACTGACATTAGAAAGGTCAAAAAGTTGCCCTGAAAATCGTGTCGCCATGAAGATAAGCTTTCTTGAAATAAAGAAAAAAGAAACAAACATGGGATTGATCCTATTAGTGGAGATGCCAAATTTCGTTCTTCGGGGATTTGTAAGTGTTGTAACCTTCGTATTGCAACTCCAGAGGATCATTCCAGTATGTAGAATGTTATGAAGATATTACTGGCAGTTTGTTTGTGATTTGCCCTCGGCCTATTCTTGTGTCGTGTGCCTACTGACATTATAAAGGTCAAAAAGTTGCCCTGAAAATCGTCTCGCCATAAAGATAAGCTTTCTTGAAATAAAGAAAAAAGAAACAAACATGTAAACATGGGATTGATCTTATTAGTGGAGATGCCAAATTTCGTTCTTCGGGGATTTGTAAGTTGTAACCTTCGTATTGCAACTCCAGAGGATCATTCTTAATGGATTGTTTATTCTTAGTGGAGATGCCAAAACTCCAAATCTACGTGGAAATTATACAAACATAACTTAATCACTCTACCTACTGTCATTTTTTTTAAGCTGTGTCCACAAGGCCGTCGACTATGTGTAGACACAGCTTAACGTATGTAAATGGAACATTCATCACATCATCTCACTGATATGGTATCTGTCACTGACACAGTCGAATTGTAAAATATGTAAATTATTTCAAACTTCCTCAACAAACACATCAGCAGGATCACTTTCACTAATTTCAGCTCTTATCGCTAATTTGACAAACGTGCAACAACCTCGCGGACACTTAACATCGGTGATATTGGTCAGAGTCTTCAGTAGACCTGGAGGCTACTGGGTAACTCGTCATCTGCGTTTTGGACTGTAAACATCTAATCGCCAGCCTAGTTAGAAAGAAATGTTTATCTGGAAAATCTACAAGAAGTAATGTACGTACCTATTACACGGATCACTATTGCTAGAGCTTAACCCATTCATGCAGGGCTAACATTTATAATTTTTATAACCTTGAGTCTATAATCAAGTGTTAACTTCTGGGCAAACACATCAGAAAACTGAAAAGAGGTTAGGGTTGGACTGAAAAGAGGGATATTGGACAAGAGGTTAGGGTTCGGTTCTCGGTCGACCAGGACGAAAATAGGGTAGTACTTATTCACATAATCAATTTATTCCACCGAAATTCTTTCATCTTATCCACTTTACTTGGGTTCCAGTCGACACTCAATGTCGATCGCCTTCGGTCAACTGTTGTTGAAGAGGTTTGATAGAGGGAACTGTGACTGTTAAGGTCTTATTGTTCCGAAAGCGAAGAGAAAAGGAAGACAGGATAGGAGAACGCCAGCCGTTCCGAGAACGAACCTTATTCAGGATAAAATCTGTCCCTGGCGGGAATCGAACCCACTCGGTCCACTCTATTTTGAGTGTACTTGCGCCTTGATGTTACCTCCTCCTAACTACTAGCTCCGTGCTCCTGGGCATTATTTCAAGATCATCCTCACTGCCACTATAAACTTTCTACCCGGCGAGAAAATCCAAGCCGGAGATTTATGCGACTTTCTATTCTTTCTGAAATCTGGTCAGAGTCACCTCAGAGGGTTAATGAACCGAGCTTTTTACAGGCAAAACTGATCTTACGTTACCCATGTTGTTCATTGTATACGGTACGTGTACTGGCTGTCTTCTGTCGCCTGTAGTGGTAATAGAGTAATGAACCAAAACACACCGTCGCAAAACTACTGGGTTACCGAAACGTCAGTACTTTTTGTTTAATAGAGGTTTAAGGCCACTGTATAAATTTAGAGACGGGATTTTTACCCTACGGTGTTTTTACCCTCCCTTCGGCTATAGACTACCCGCCTATTCACATTAAGTTCACCTACTCAGTACTCACACAGTCCGAGTGGGGCTGGGAGAAACAAGCAGTATACGCAATTGCCTAGGCCTAGATGGTCAGTCACCCGAATACCAACATTACCAACTACGCGCAACGTTGCTTAACTTCAGAGAATCATTGGAGGAAACTGGAGGCTGTATTCCAACTTCCAGGCACAGAGCCGAAAAAAACTTGGACTCTGAAGGTAATAGAACCCGTGACTTCCGACGTATACGGCTAGTATATACCCACTCGGTCACGGAGGATGTTATTAACCCTGTATGTACGCAGATATGGATCGTTATGACACACCGAACATTCTAAACTTGTAATAGGGGAGACAACTCTTTTTTCTATGATTTATGAAAATCTGATGGCAACTATTTCACAAGTGTGTCCAGAGAGGTAGTCTCGTTATTTCGGAACCTTGGGGTGGTTAGCCAACATGACAATGGTCCGTGACAATCCGTCCGATCAATCTGCTAGATCGATCCGAGAATTGGCCGACTAGAAGGTGTCTGTGGGCTACTAGAGTAATCAAGTATTTGCATAACTTTAAATTTGAGATAAATAATGTACATATTACATAGAGCTCGTGGTAGAATATGTGTACGAGTATGTAGAATGTTATGAAGATATTACTGGCAGTTTGTTTGTGATTTGCCCTCGGCCTATTCTTGTGTCGTGTGCCTACTGACATTATAAAGGTCAAAAAGTTGCCCTGAAAATCGTGTCGCCATGAAGATAAGCTTTTTTGAAATAAAGAAAAAAGAAACAAACATGTAAACATGGGATTGATCCTATTAGTGGAGATGCCAAATTTCGTTCTTTGGGGATTTGTAAGTTGTAACCTTCGTATTGCAACTCCAGAGGATCATTCTTAATGGATTGTTTATTCTAAGTGGAGATGCCAAAACTCCAAATCTACGTGGAAATTATACAAACATAACTTAAAGTCTTAAACACTCTACCTATTGTCATTTTTTTTTCTAAGGCTGTGTCCACACGGCCGTCGACTATGTGTGGACACAGCTTAACGTATGTAAATGGAACATTCATAACATCATCTCACTGATATGTTATCTGTCACTGACACAGTCGAATTGTAAAATATCGAATGTAACAATATATGTAAATTATTTTCAAAACTTCCTCACAAAACAACATCAGCAGGATCACTTTCACTCATTTCAGCCTCTTATCGCTAATTTGACCAAACGTGCAAACAACCTCGCGGACACTTTAACATCAGTGATATGGATACTGATGTATTAAAGTGTGTTGTTATCTCTCAGGGTGTTCACATATTTCAGCACTTTATCTGTAGAGAGTTAGCTGTATTTCCGGGTTCTTCCGATAGGTTTAGGTTGGAAGCGACTAGAATGAAGAAAACTAGAGATCACCTCCATATTGGATCTCATCTAAATAGAATTTGTACTGACTATATCAAGAAGGTTTAATAAAGGTCTAGGGTTGAATGATAATGTTAAATAACTAATACTCTTAATACGAACCGGATACGGTTCTTACTATATTTCAATCAAAAAAATTTGCAACAGAGTTCCGGGTTTGAATAAATAAGGAAAGATTATAATCTAAAATTAGATAATAATTAATTAATTTATATATACATAGGTAAAGTGTACCAATTTATTCGGCCCACCTAAAAACGTACCATTAATTGGCCCACCTGTACCATACGCCACAATAAGTTATGGCTGGACGAACTTTTTCAAAGCAGTCCAATTTCATCAAAGAGAGGCTCAAAGACTGCTTATCGAACCAGTGGGTATTTCAAAAATGTGTTAAGAAAATAGGGAGCTTTATAGCCGTTTCGGGTGATATGGTAATATTTACAGTCCGAGGAATAATCCGCCAAAAAAGCGGATCAATTATGGACATCGCTCTGCCAAACTGTTCGGCTCTCACCTGTAACATCAAAGTGTGAGAGTCTGAAATTCTTGTCACATTTGATTGTTCCAAACGAGCTACAAAGAATACCGTATGATCTTCATCATGATCATCTGTAGGGTGATGAGCGATTCAGAAGTTGATGCTATTGCTAACCTTGCTAACTGTACAGTGTAATTTTAGAATAATTCTAGGGAGGAACAATTAATTAAGTAGAAAATTTTCACTTTCAAAATTATCTCTGCACCGCACTGGAACAGTTTGCCGCGTGCTTCGTTACTGATGGATGGTTTTGGTATTGAACCAATCCTCTACCTTTTAGTGTTGGGAATAATCGATTATTTCACATAATCGATTATCAATAATCGATTATAAAAAATAATCGATTAATCGATTATTAATCGATTAATAATCGATTAATCGATTATTTTTTATAATCGATTATTGATAATCGATTATGTGAAATAATCGATTATTCCCAACACTAAAAGGTAGAGGATTGGTTCAATACCAAAACCATCCATCAGTAACGAAGCACGCGGCAAACTGTTCCAGTGCGGTGCAGAGATAATTTTGAAAGTGAAAATTTTCTACTTAATTAATTGTTCCTCCCTAGAATTATTCTAAAATTACACTGTACAGTTAGCAATAGCATCAACTTCTGAATCGCTCATCACCCTACAGATGATCATGATGAAGATCATACGGTATTCTTTGTAGCTCGTTTGGTTCTGGAGGTGCAACACGATAATGATAAAGATTATGCCTACAGATGATCATGATGAAGATCATACGGTATTCTTTGTAGCTCGTTTGGCTCTAGAGGTGCAACACGATAATGATAAAGATTATGGATGATGAGAGGTGCTTGTTTATTATAGACTCGGGCATCAGTACATTCAGTGCATCATAATATGAATGAGAACAAACTTTGGACTTTGGTGTGTGTGCAGATCTCAAGCTCCATCGTCGATCGACGCAACGGGGTCGACTATTATGTGTGGACATAGCTTTAGGTCTGCCACACATTGGAAGCGTATTCGCGCGATATGCCCCCTATGTTTATTATAGACTCGGGCATCAGTACATTCAGTGCATCATAATATGAATGAGAACAAACTTTGGACTTTGGTGTGTGTGCAGATCTTAAGCTCCATCGTCGATCGACGCGGCGAGGTCGACTATTATGTGTGGACATAGCTTTAGGTCTGCCACACATTGGAAGCGTATTCGCGCGATGCCCCCTGAAAATCCAAATGTGTGAAAATGATCTCAAACTGGAGTAGCTCGACTGAGGCCGGGGGTCACCAAGTGAGTTTAAACTCCGTTTAGGTTTTAAACTCGGTTTAAACAATCAATCAACCAGATTACTTAATCCGAGGATTAAACTTGAACCGAGTTCAAACTCACTTTGTGGCCTCCGGCGTCCGGCCTGAGGACTCCGAGAGTGTCCAGGTTGGTCATGACCCACTAAGATGTTTGTCCTCTGGGGAAGTAGGTACCTGATTTGCACTAATCCTCTATGTCTAGTGCAAGATAGTGCATACAGCGCTATTATTCTATTTGTGCAGGAATACTTATGATTTATTTATGTAGAATTTATGCTTTTATTTATTGTTATAAGATCATGATTACGCGTGGATTTACGAGGTTGGCTCCACCATTTTCAACTCAAGTTCTAGGCTTATCTCTGTTCAGTGTGCAGGCACAGAGGTTGGTCTGCACGCGTAGACACTCAACTTTGAGTAGCGCGTCTACGCGTCCAATGTCAGACGGGCCTGAGAGGTCTGAATCGTTGAGATTTTCAGGCTCATACCTTGATATCCGACTCTGATTTCAGTTCTTCTACTTTCAATAACGTTTATTGTTCATGTTCAGTAATCTTATGTCAAAATTAAAGTTCATACGATTCATAATAACAGTGCATCTCTAGAGGAATCAGAAGCTACTAACATCATACCAGTAAACTAGTAAGTTAGTAAGTGATCAAGTAGGTACGTTAAGGCGGTATTGCACGGAGGCAACATTAGTGCTCCAGTGCAGTACTGCTCCATGCTTCAAAGCAACATGTAGCATACTGAAGTGAAACATGTTTCAAATCAACATGACGCCTGCTGCAGTGATATCCTTCACGGCATCGGTAATATCGGTATGCTCCAAGACCATATAATATCTACCCAATGCAAAACTTTGCCTCATGTTGACCGTCGTGTCGCGTCCATTGATATGGTTTTGAAGCATGCTTCAGTGCAGCAAGGTAGAGCTAAGCGACGACAGAGGCAACCGACGACTTCAAACCGCATAGACTTGAGAGCAAATAGCTCTATGCGCTATACTCTCAGCTTACGTGACCTGGATTTTGTCCTGACATCCAGCAATAAAATTCAGCGCCCCAAGCCACAACAAAAGTTGAACGGGATTTGAATTTAACGGTCAATCACGCTATCCAATCAGATCTGTGTATTCCTTGTAATCCGGCAATAACGAATGGGACTTTGTGATTGGCTGACGATCAATTTGAGTTTGATGACTTCGATTTTCTTACTTTTTCTCGTTTTATGTGGGTGACTGGGTGTCAAAGGTCACTTTGACCAAGTACCATATAGGTGATCCGGCAATAACGAATGGGACTTTGTGATTGGCTGACGATCAATTTGAGTTTGATGACTTCGATTTTCTTACTTTTTCTCGTTTTATATGGGTGACTGGGTGTCAAAGGTCAATTTGACCAAGTACCTTATAGGTAGTGGTAGGTGCCCACAGTTATCTTTAGTTGTTTTGTCTGCCTCTATAGTTGATTCCAGAGAATTGTTGACTTTCGCCTTGGAGGTGCCGTTGCATCCATTCTGGGGCGTCAATTTTGTGACCCAATTAACTTCTTGTTACAACAGCACTAGCGTAATGGGACTGTCCAACTCTAGCCCATATCAACAGTATAAATAAGGTTACTTTGCTAGGTATAAATCAAAATCAGAAGGTAATCTAAGAAATCAGAAATCTAAGAAACTGCACGTAGAAAAGTAGGTAAGGTATGTACCCAGCTAGCCAGCTACCTAGTGAAGAAATAGCGAAATTGTCAAGAAAAAAAAATCATTCATCGACGCTCAGATGGTCTATTTAGATTACGCTTTTATTTAGACATTAAGACCCGCCATTGTACCCTTGTACGTGGAAATCCTGAGGTTTCTAACCCTGAAAGTTAATCCGGTCACAAGGCGGTCTGATTTAACCCCGATTTAATCTAGATGCCATGATTTGTAAGTAACGAGGAATGGGTGACCTCAGTATGGATAAATCATTGCTCTTGACTCTGGAGATGGTATTCGTAGAATAGTAAGCAATAGGACAGGAGAAGTTGTTCTCAGACTTCGCCATCTATTGGACTTCTATGTAGAAAACTAATAGCGGCGCGGCTAATAGCACGTTGAATGACCAGTTTCCAATGGCTCACTGAAGTTAAACAACGTTGCGCGTGGTTGGTCATCTCTCCGGCGACCTTCTGGCAATCGCGTGCTGCTATGTTTTCCCGACCTCACTCAGGCTGGGTTTGGTCAATGTGAGAACTGAGGCCTCAGTTGTGAAAAGCGACCTGAAACCCCTGTGGCTAGCATTTAGTTTGTCTGTAAATCTGACTGTCTGTTTCACTACAATTCCCTAACGGTTTGTCTTATTTGGATTAATTTTGATGTTTTGTTTTATCCATAATATAAAGGAAATTTCTTTATTAGCTTTCGGACTCGATCGGTCTTTGGGTGTCCCGTAGTAGCGTCCCTTTTTACTTTCCTTATCCTATAGGAAGGAAAGTAATGTAATCGGGTCAAATTTTCGATGGTCAGATTTTAGTGC
>NW_007378609.1:94687-97370 GCF_000475195.1 Diaphorina citri | reverse complement strand
AAGGAGAAAAAGAAGAAGAAAGAGAAGAGGAAGAAGGAGAAGAAGAAGAAAGAGAAGAGGAAGAAGAAGAAGAAGAAGGAGAAGAAGAAAAAAGAGAAGAGGAAGAAGGAGAAGAGGATGAAGGAGAAGAAAAAGGAGAAGAGGGAGAAGGAGGAGAAGAAGGAGAAGGAGAAGAAGAAGAAGGAGAAGAAGAAGGAGAAGAGGAAGAAGGAGAAGAAGAAGGAGGAGAAGAAGGAGAAGAAGAAGGAGAAGAGGAAGAAGGAGAAGAAGAAGGAGGAGAAGGAGAAGGAGGAGAAGGAGAAGAAGAAGAAGGATAAGGAGAAGAAGAAAAAAGAGAAGTGGAAGAAGGAGAAGAGGAAGAAGGAGAAGAAGAATCCTTCTTCTTCTTCTTCTTCTTCTTCTTCTTCTTCTTCTTCTTCTTCTTCGTCTCAAATCTTTCTTCCCCAGAAGTTTGAGACGTAGATTGCCCTCTCATTTGCCGTAAGGAGATCTGCGTGAGTGCATGTCGTCTCCATTTGACCGCATACCAGGAGATGTTCATGCGTCTGCTCACTGCCGCATCCGCAGGTTGCATCCTCTTGCTACCATCGCAGAAAAAAATACGCAGCTAAATTTCTTGACGGAGGGAAATGTAACTACCGAAAACTTATCGGGATAAAGTTTGCCCCGGGGTAGAATCTAACACGAGGCCTAGCACTTACAAAGCAGATGGCCTAACCTCCAGCCTCCAATCTAAATAGGCCGGCGGAACCTGTAATAAAGTAGCCAACAGCCACATTTATGAATAAAATACTGGCTCTCAAGTAGCACTACTTAAGTACCTACCTATCATTTCCAAACAGCCGGTTACACTGATATCACGTCACGTGAGCTCACGTGACGTGATGGTTGTTTGTTTCTACCTTAAGACCACCACTAGATCAACATACTGTATAGGTATGGGTTTATACATAGTTTCCGTTTTTGAAAACCTTACCACACGCCACTGGTTTAAGAGTAAGTCCTGATGTTCGTAATGTTTAATCTAATTACTTCAACCTCATGTGTTTAACATCGTTAATATTAGTGGTTAGCGGGGTTAACGTGGTGGACTGCAGTTATGGAGGTTGTTGGTTCGAATCAAAGTCAAGTCATAAAATGTACTGGGTATATAAGTGTGACATTGGAGGAAGGACTTGTTTTTTGAAGAGCATTTGCTTAGCGCAATTCTCATTCTTTCTTCCTCCTTCTTCTTCTTCTTCTTCTTCTTCTTCTTCTTCTTCTTCTTCTTCTTCTTCTTCGTCTTCTTCTTCTTCGTCTTCTTCGTCTTCTTCTTCTTCTTCTTCACCTCGGGCGGGAATTACAAATAAATTGGCTTTTAATTCAGTAATCTCGAAGAAAAAAGAAGGGTTGGGAGCTGTCCATGCCTCGTCTTGCTGTCCATCAGACTAGGGACATACTACGGAGTCATGCTACGGGTTTGGGGTCATGCTAACGCACAGATACCTGGAGAATTAGACACATTCACAGAAATAGATCATGATTCACGTTCACGCCAATCTTAAAAGCAAATCATGACAATTATGGAAAACAATACCCCAGATAGGGACATAGGTTACCTACATAACTTACCACGTACCTACGTACTTTCCTAGGTAATAGATAATAATACCTAATACCTATGAAGATCTAGGAAATAAAAACTTCGCAGTTATAGGTAATTAGGCAATTACCTACATAAATTGGTGTACCTGTGAATTCATTTTCGAAACATGATCGGAATAAAATTTTGATATAATTCTGAAGAATTTTAAAATTCTCAAGATGAGGCCATCCTTTTTATGGATATTATACCTACCTACATCATCCAGGCCCTTATTGAGTATTTTATTGAGGTGCCAAACGTCCAAACGCTGATGTACGGAGGGGGAAGGGTATGCTCAAATTTTTTAGAGTCCGCCCTACAGTAAAAGAACAAAAAAAAGCCCGAGGGAGGTGGGGGGGCCCCACATATACATAGGTAGATTAGGTGGTCTATATTTTATTCCTATTGAAAGAGTTTGCTGTCCACAATCTTAACAACATTAAAAAACAATGGGCGAATTAGTGAATGTCAATAGACGAATCAGTGAATGTCAATACTAGGAATCATTACGAACTGTGAATGTCAGTAGAGGAATTGGTACGAACTGTGAAGGTCAATGAAGGTCTATTTGGTATTCCGATTGACACGAAGAATGGGAAACGACATTCGTGACAATTGACAATAGGTAATCGTGTTTACCATTTTTTTTTTTTTTTTTAGAAAGATTCAAGCACAAGAATTTGTAGAAGGAGGAGAAGAAGAAGAAGGAGAAGAGGAAGAAGGAGAAGAAGAAGAAGGAGAAGAAGAAAAAAGAGAAGAGGAAGAAGGAGAAGAGGAAGAAGGAGAAGAGGAAGAAGGAGAAGAAAAAGGAGAAGAGGAAGAAGGAGGAGGAGAAGAAGAAGAAGGAGAAGAAGAAAAAAAGAGAAGAGGAAGAAGAAGGAGGAGAAGGAGAAGAAGAAAAAAGAGAAGAGGAAGAAGGAGAAGAAGAAGAAGGAGAAAAAGAAGAAGAAAGAGAAGAGGAAGAAGGAGAAGAAGAAGAAAGAGAAGAGGAAGAAGAAGAAGAAGAAGAAGAAGGAGAAGAAGAAAAAAGAGAAGAGGAAGAAGGAGAAGAGGAAGAAG
>NW_007378609.1:89165-93545 GCF_000475195.1 Diaphorina citri | reverse complement strand
TAAGAGCCCCCCCCCCCCCCCCTGGCCTATCTTCAAGTGCCTCCCAGTTTGGTGCCCAACCCCTGATCCACGTTAAGAAGCGGACTATATATTGAGGTGACCATGACAGGGCCAGTTTGGTAACTCCTGATCCAAGTTAAGAAGGGGACTTATTGAGGTGACCATGACAGGGCCAATTTGGTAACTCCTGATCCAAGTTAAGAAGGGGACTTATTGAGGTGACCATGACAGGGCCAATTTGGTAACTCCTGATCCAAGTTAAGAAGGGGACTTATTGAGGTGACCATGACAGGGCCAATTTGGTAACTCCTGATCCAAGTTAAGAAGGGGACTTATTGAGGTGACCATGACAGGGCCAATTTGGTAACTCCTGATCCAAGTTAAGAAGGGGACTTATTGAGGTGACCATGACAGGGCCAATTTGGTAACTCCTGATCCAAGTTAAGAAGGGGACTTATTGAGGTGACCATGACAGGGCCAATTTGGTAACTCCTGATCCAAGTTAAGAAGGGGACTATATATTGAGGTGCCCCCCCCCCTTGTTTAGGAACCCCTGATCCACGCTAAGAAGGGGTCTCTATATTGAGGTGACCTTGACAGGGGCAGTTCACTGATTATCCCGAGCAGTCGAGCGTGAACCATCTAGTGGTCGAACCAAGCAATGTGGGGGGCTGTTGGATGAAGAAAAAAAAAACATCCGGAATAGAATAATATAGAAATATAGACTATAAATACAATGTAGGTACCTACGTCTCTCCATAGCTTCAAGTCTTTCCCGTTCATACTTCCCCATCGTCCATGTCTCGCAGCCATACAGAAGAATACTCCAAAATCCAAATGCGACCATCGCAGGCTTACTTTACTTTCCGTGTCCTCTTCTTCCTCATCAAATGAGGGAGAGAGAGGGAGGGGGGAGATGGAGGGAGACATAGAGAGACAGAGAGAGCAGGAGAGAGAATAAAAGAGGGAGAGGGATTGAGAGGAAAAGAAAACAAGGGAAAAGGAGAGAGAGAGAGAGGGAAAGAGAGAGAAAGAGACGGAGAGAGAGAACAAGGGAGAAAGAGAGGAAGGAAGAGAGGGAGAGAGAGAGAGATAGAGAGAGAGAGAGAGATAGAGACAGAGAGAGCAGGAGAGAGAATAAAAGAGGGAGAGGGATTGAGAGGAAAAGAAAACAAGGGAAAGGGAGAGAGAGAGGGAAAGAGAGAGAAAGAGACGGAGAGAGAGAGGGAGAGAACAAGGGAGAAAGAGAGGAAGGAAGAGAGAGAGAGAGAGAGAGAGAGAGAGAGAGAGAAGGAGAAGTAACATCCCATTTTATGAACAGAAATTCTCACAAGGCAAACTGTGAAACAAATTTTGGTCAATCAGCAGTTTGGAATTCATGCTTTAGTTCTGCTTGAGATCCAGAATTCTGTCCATAAATACCGACACATAGAATTAAAGATAGAAACACGTACACTACTATCACATCACATCACATCACATCACGTGAACTCATGGGGAGTCAGAAAAAGATGTATTATAATAGTTCAGAGTTTTCCCATAATATTGTAGGTAATTTCGTTCAGGACAGTTACACTGATCAAGTCTTTCCCGTTCATACTTCCCCATCGTCCATGTCTCGCAGCCATACAGAAGAATACTCCAAAATCCAAATGCGACCATCGCAGACTTACTTTTCTCTATATTGAGGTGACCTTGACAGGGGCAGTTCACTGATTATCCCGAGCAGTCGAGCGTGAACCATCTAGTGGTCGAACCAAGCAACGTGGGGGGGGGGCTGTTGGATGAAGAAAAAAACATCCGGAATAGAATAATATAGAGATATAGACTATAAATACAATGTAGTTACCTACGTCTGGCTAGGGGACGTTAAACAGGGAGTATACCAGCTTAGTCTGGCTGGAGGACTTTAAACAGGGAGTATACCAGCTTAGTCTGGCTGGAGAACTTTAAACAGGGAGTATACCAGCCTGAATTTCCCTTGCTAAAGAAATAGCAAAGGTTGAGTACGAAGGGCATCCACTCATAAAATTTGTAGCCAAAACCAAATGTCAGCCCAAAGCAATCACCCTAGTTAGGGCTGCTTGACAGGCTGACGAAAAATGCTGAAAAAGAATAATAAATAGGTATGTAGGTACCTCATTTATACTGGAGCGCAGTCACAACGGTGACCATAGTCCCATGAACCATTGCCTCTCGCACAGACCATCGACCATCATCATCATGTACTAAAGGCGCTGCCTTGACGTTGCAGCCAATCTGATCTGTCTAGAGCTGATCTCTTGAGTTGACTGTAGGACGTTTATATTAGACATCCTATGTATTAACATTATTCTTACCGTTTCTATTATTACTGGATACTAGGTATTTGGATTGACTGTAGGAGTTGCAGTTCATGAGTTTCATAATGTCTTCAAATCATCATCATCATCATCATCATCATCATCATCATCATCATCATCATCATCATCATCATCATCATCATGTACTAAAGGCACTGCCTTGTCGTTGCAATCAATCTGATCTGTCTAGAGCTGATCTCTTCTTGAGTTGACTGTATGAGTTGCAGTCCATGAGTTTCATGATGTCTTCAAAGTAGGACTTCCTGGGTCTTCCTCTCGGTCTTCTTCCTTCTACTTTCCCTTCCAGTATATTAGTGATGAACTCATTATGCCTCAGCAGATGTCCCACTAGCTTAATCTTTCTTTTCATCAATGTCTTCATCAGGTTTCTTTCTTCTCCAATTTCTTCTAGGATTTTCTCGTTTCTCTTCCTTTCTATCCATCTGGTCCATGTCATTCTTTGCCACATCCACATCTCCATAGCTTCAAGTCTTTCCCGTTCATACTTCCCCATCGTCCATGTCTCGCAGCCATACAGAAGAATACTCCAAATGTAGGTTTTTATAAACTTCTTCCTAGTTGATAAGCTCAGGTTTTTATTGGTTAGAATTGTTTTTTTCTTTTCAAAAGCTTGCTTAGCTAGTACTATTCTCCTTCTGATTTCTCTAGTGCTTTTATTGTCTTGGGAGATTAAGCTTCCTAGATAACAAAATTCCTTTACTTGTTGTATAGGTTCATTTTCTATCTTGACATTGGCAATTATGTTGTGATCTGTTTTGCTGATGACCATGGATTTTGTTTTTTTGGCATTAATTTTGAGTTTGTACCTATTTAAAGTTTGATTTAGGTAGTTCAACATTTGATTGATATCTTGTTCTGATTCAGCTAAAAGCGCTATATCATCAGCGAATCGGATGGAATGAATATTTTGTCCATTTATCTTGACACCATTTGTATTTTCTTTCATCTCATTGATTGCCCTCTCAATAAACAGGTTGAACAAATATGGAGAGAGAGGACAGCCCTGTCTAACTCCTTGTCTGATTTTGGCTTCTTTCCTGGCACCATTGATATCTATTATTGTTGATTGAGTTTTATATAAGTTGAGGATAAATTTTCTGTCTTTCCAATCTATTTCTGCATCTTTCAAGGTTTTAAACAATAGTCTCCAGTCTACCTTATCAAAAGCTTTTTCTAGATCGATGAACGCTATATAGGTTTCTTTATCAACTTCAACTCTTCTCTCTATAATATGCCTCAGCGCTAGAATTGCCTCTCTCGTACCTCTTCCACTCCTGAATCCAAATTGGTCTTCATCTATTTTTTGTTCAATTTTGCCTTTTAATCTGTTTTTTGTTATGTTTAATAGAATTTTTGAAGCATGTGAGAGGATTGCAATGGTTCTGTAGTTTGCACAGTCGGTAGCATTGCCTTTCTTGGGTAGAGTTATTGTTTTACTTTTTATAAAGTCATCAGGTAATGTGCCACCTTCATAACAATTCGAGATGATTTTGAATAGGGCTTCTTCAGTTTTCTCATCTAGGTTCTTCAATATTTCTCCAGGTATTTCATCTAAGCCTGTAGCTTTCTTATCATTGAGATCTTTCATTGCTTTACTAAATTCTTCTATGGTAATATTGGGGCCTTTTGAGTTAAAATCAACATTCTCTTCCTTCTCAACATATTCATCTACATTCAATATATCTTCTCCGGTGTAAAGTTCTTCCAAATATTCCTTCCATCTGTTTGCAACCTTTTCGATATCAAATAAGAATTTTCCATCTTTATCCTTTACAATATTACTTCTGGTCTTAGGATTCTGCTGTAGCTTTTTCACTTTTGCATACACTCCATTGTTATTCCGGTTCATCATCACTTCGATTTCAGCACTTTTCTCATCCATCCATTTTTCTTTTGCCTCTCTGCATTTTGATGTTATGGTATTTTTCAATTCTTTGTATCTTGCTGTGTCTTTGTTTCTCCAAAAATTTCTTTCTTTGATTATATCCAGTATAGATGATGTCATCCATGGTTTCCT
>NW_007378609.1:16534-88775 GCF_000475195.1 Diaphorina citri | reverse complement strand
GTACGTACGTACGTTACGTACAGACCATGGGCTAAAAACCACTTTTTTGGAATCAGGGGACCCCAAAACGGATATTTCCACCCATTTCCCGATTTTGAAAATTTGGACCGATTGCAATACTTTCATTACTAGTATAGCTCGCTATACTGTAGTAATAGAAAGTAAAAATAAATAAAAATTGTGGAAACCACAAAAATTGTAAAGAATCTCTCAGCTTCACCATCAATCAAGAACTCAAATCAAATTATTTGTAATAAAGTAGAGAGATCTTCTTCACAACTTTTGTGGATATCACAGCACTACTGCCTTCTTTAAGCGCTTTAAAATCTCGGCTACCTACGGTGCGCGGTGGTTGCACTGGTTGCCCTCTCAGCTTCACCATAAATAATTCGAGTTATGAATTATGACGTCATCGCCTACGGGAGCGTATGCCGTGACGTCAAACTTCACAATTTACCGGTATTTTTTAAATCGATTTACCTATCTCAATATCTAGAAGTTGTAGAAGAAAAAGAAAAATTTTGTTGGTCCTCATTTTTCCTGCTCTATTTGAAACATCACCCAAGTAAGCGCAACTGATCTATTAACGATGATCTCCAAGATATTGAGATGAAGATTAGGTAGTCATGTTGAGGATCTGCCGTCAGGGTCAATCCTCTGGTAAGAGTGGTAAGGTTCTGAGGTTGGTCTAATTTCTCAGGAATTTCCGGTCCAGAACAAATAGGTTGTACACTCACAAGCAAAGAATTTGGGATATTCAGCCTTGTATGAGCTAGGTCGCGGGAGAAAAGTTTTTGAGTTGTCCAATAACTTAACTCGGGTGTGATTCCCGCCCGGGGCGGATTTTATCCTAAAATATTATCTAGGTTTGTTCGTGGAACGGCTGGCTTTATCCTACATTCCCATTGAATGAGCACACACCCTATCAGGTAGACCTGATCAGGTTTACGTGTCAGGTCTACCTGATAGTGAGTGGCTAGCCTAACAGCAGATGAGAACATGAATTTCGAGGTACCAATTATCAATTATACGTATACATGTATTCCTTCTGGTACTAGCTATGTACTTGGTGTACCAAAAAAACCATAAGAGAAAAGTGGTTTTAGGACGATTCGAAGAATCGTACCTCAGATTTGGGAGATTTATCATTCGAACTCATTATGGCTATGTATATGTGAATGTGATCTGAGCCTACCTATCTGAGTAGGTTCTAAATTACCTACCCATCGGTATTATGGTAACGTGGTGATTTAGACCACTAAGATCCATTTTGTGGTCACTAACATATCACAATGCAGATGGGCGATAGGTGTTGTTGACGTTGACGCCTTGAAACCTGATACGTAGGTATACAGGTACCAAGGTATCTCGCCTATCCATCAATTTCTGGTTCTATTCTTCTATTTAGAAATTTAGAACCCATAAGGTTTATAAGTAGAGTACCTAAATAATCAGACTACTGAAAATTTCAAGAGCCTGCTTACACTTGTCGTGAGTTTCATCCCATTTTTTTCCGAACGAAAAGTGGGAACGGGCTTACGTATTTTATCTGCGGAGACCTTTGGTGTCGACGGCGGTCTCACAAACCATCTTAACGTATTGACAACATTTATATTAAGTACCCAATACCTAATAAGTACCTGATAGTTGACTGTCAATGTCAGCAACACCTTGAACCTGAACCTAATGTCTTGCGTAAGTCCTCTTGTACATTGAAAGTGTAGTCAGGCTACCATCTATGTATTGACAACATTTATATCAAGTACCCAATACCTAATAAGTATCTGATAGTTGACTGCCAATGTCAATGTCAGCAACACCTTGAACCTGAACCTGATGTCTTGCGTAAGTCCTACCGCACATTGGAGGTGTAGTCAGGCATAGTAACCTGAACATACAGACCTAGGTGTACAAAATGATACAGAGTCGATTTGCATGACTCTTAAGGCTCGTCTCATATTGGAAGCGTAGGTACTGGCGTAGACGAGTGGCTTTCAGTAGCACGTAGTCGCCTTCAAAACCAAACATACGAAAATGATAGAGAGTCTATAGAGCAGGTGTGCACAAAGTGCGGCCCGGGGGCCGCATGCGGCCCTCGAGCTCCTTTCGTGCGGCCCGCGATCTCATTTCGTGCGGCCCGCGAGCTCATTTCGATTTTTAAGGAAAAATCAAGAAAAAGAAACATTATTCAAAAAATGTGGAAGAAAATGAAAATGTGTTGAGAGGATTTTTATTATTATTTTTCTGAAGGGTTATAAATCAAAATTTTCAAAAAATTTGCCTGCGGCGCGGCGATCTTCTTTATTTTTGCTCCTTTTAGTGTTCAGCTGTAATGTTGAGGTAAAATTTCTAGAATTAATTATCTAAGCTTCAGACATCTGCAATGCATACTTTTAGTTTGGGCCACAAAAAAAAAACAAAAAATTTTTTCCCTTTTCCTTGGGGGGGGGGGAATTTAAATTAAAAAAAAAAAAAAAAAAAAAAAAATCTGACTTGAGAGCGATAATTTTTGTTCATAAATACGGGTGTAAAAGCAAAGGACGGCCCGAACGACATACACAAAAAATTGTTAAAGCGCCTAATAGAAAAAAAGAAAGGAAAAAAAAAAAGAGCAAAGGATTTTCGTCAACTGACCCTTATCCTCCAGTCTAGTGCTAAGTGAAGTGTGGTTGCTATGGTTACTGGAAAGGTCATGGTGATAGTAATCTCTGTATGGGTACCTAACTAACTACCTAACTATCTCTGTATGGATATTGGGTATCTATCTCTCCAGTAACTTACCACTTACCATGTATGTACCTATTGTACCTATAGCTAACCTATGTATAGGTACCCAACTATCTACCTACCTATCACTTTATAGGTACTTATTTACCTATACCCTATATACCGTCCTAATCTCTGGTGAGTTACCACTTACCACATATGTGTGAGGCAGAGTTCTACTTCACAACTTTTGTAGAAATCACAGTATTACTATTAAAATAAATGTCATATCTAAGATAACGTACTGTGTTGACAACATTAACATTTATATTAAGTACTTAGCTGATAGTTCCAGAGATCTTAATTACCTATATGTACAATAAATTGTACATAGATAGATTACGTAGTGACATTTATATTAGGTAAGTACCCAATACCTAATAAGTACCTACCTGATAGTTGACTGCCAATGTCAATGTCAGCAACACCTTGAACCTGAACCTGATGTCTTGCGTAAGTCCTCTTGTACATTGGAAGTTGGAAGTGTAGTCAGGCATAGTAACCTGAAAATAGTTGTACACCTACAAAATGATACAGAGTCGATTTGCATGACTCTAAGGCTCGTCTCATATTGGAAGTGTACTGGCGTAGACGAGTGACTTTCAGTAGCGCGTAGTCGCCTGCAAAACCAAACATATGAGAATGATAGTGAGTCTATCATGACCGAAATTACCTAAAATATTATGGTAAAACTTTGAACTCGGTACATCTTTCTGCCTCCCCATGAGCTCACGTGACGTGATAGTAGTGCGTTTCTATGTTAAGATTTCTAGTACCTCGGCCTCTTCTTAGCAAAGTCTTTTCTCCCCATCTCTCTATCCGCCCCTGAAGTTCACACTTAGAAGTTACGCTTGACCACTACACCACCGAGGTAGGTAGCGCCTTGACCACTACACCACCGAGGTAGGTAGCGCCTTGACCACTACACCACCGAGGTAGGTAGCGCCTTGACCACTACACCACCGAGGTAGGTAGCGCCTTGACCACTACACCACCGAGGTAGGTATTCCATACCTCGGCTGGGATTGAACCCACGCCCTCCTGTTTACCAGGCGAGCGCCTTGACCACTACACCACCGAGGTAGGTAGCGCCTTGACCACTACACCACCGAGGTAGGTAGCGCCTTGACCACTACACCACCGAGGTAGGTAGCGCCTTGACCACTACACCACCGAGGTAGGTAGCGCCTTGACCACTACACCACCGAGGTAGGTAGCGCCTTGACCACTACACCACCGAGGTAGGTAGCGCCTTGACCACTACACCACCGAGGTAGGTAGCGCCTTGACCACTACACCACCGAGGTAGGTAGCGCCTTGACCACTACACCACCGAGGTAGGTAGCGCCTTGACCACTACACCACCGAGGTAGGTAGCGCCTTGACCACTACACCACCGAGGTAGGTATTCCATACCTCGGCTGGGATTGAACCCACGCCCTCCTGTTTACCAGGCGAGCGCCTTGACCACTACACCACCGAGGTAGGTAGCGCCTTGACCACTACACCACCGAGGTAGGTAGCGCCTTGACCACTACACCACCGAGGTAGGTAGCGCCTTGACCACTACACCACCGAGGTAGGTAGCGCCTTGACCACTACACCACCGAGGTAGGTAGCGCCTTGACCACTACACCACCGAGGTAGGTAGCGCCTTGACCACTACACCACCGAGGTAGGTAGCGCCTTGACCACTACACCACCGAGGTAGGTAGCGCCTTGACCACTACACCACCGAGGTAGGTAGCGCCTTGACCACTACACCACCGAGGTAGGTAGCGCCTTGACCACTACACCACCGAGGTAGGTATTCCATACCTCGGCTGGGATTGAACCCACGCCCTCCTGTTTACCAGGCGAGCGCCTTGACCACTACACCACCGAGGTAGGTAGCGCCTTGACCACTACACCACCGAGGTAGGTAGCGCCTTGACCACTACACCACCGAGGTAGGTAGCGCCTTGACCACTACACCACCGAGGTAGGTAGCGCCTTGACCACTACACCACCGAGGTAGGTAGCGCCTTGACCACTACACCACCGAGGTAGGTAGCGCCTTGACCACTACACCACCGAGGTAGGTAGCGCCTTGACCACTACACCACCGAGGTAGGTAGCGCCTTGACCACTACACCACCGAGGTAGGTAGCGCCTTGACCACTACACCACCGAGGTAGGTAGCGCCTTGACCACTACACCACCGAGGTAGGTATTCCATACCTCGGCTGGGATTGAACCCACGCCCTCCTGTTTACCAGGCGAGCGCCTTGACCACTACACCACCGAGGTAGGTATTCCATACCTCGGCTGGGATTGAACCCACGCCCTCCTGTTTACCAGGCGAGCGCCTTGACCACTACACCACCGAGGCAGGATAGCCATAAAGACTGGAAATGGAATCTTTACCCAATTTTTTACACCCAAGTGTAGATAGAACACGAGGTTTTGGAAGGTGTTAGGCATAATTCTATTCTATTCAGTATCTCATTTGGAGGTTGTGAGAACTCAAACAACACTCTACTCATCTTCTTCATGTTCTCACTACCAATTATTCATTTTGGTAAGTATTTGGTGTACCGAAAAACATAAGGCCAGCCACTCACTATCAGGTAGAACTGACTCGTCTTCTTCATCTTCTCACTACCAATTATTCATTTTGGTAAGTATTTGGTGTACAAAAACCATAAGGCCAGCCACTCACTATCAGGTAGACCTGACTCGTCTTCTTTTTTTTCTCACTACCAATTATTCATTTTGGTAAGTATTTGGTGTACCAAAAACCATAAGGCCAGCCACTCACTATCAGGTAGAACTGACTCGTCTTCTTCATCTTCTCACTACCAATTATTCATTTTGGTAAGTATTTGGTGTACAAAAACCATAAGGCCAGCCACTCACTATCAGGTAGACCTGACTCGTCTTCTTTTTTTTCTTTTTTTTAATAGGTTTGACATTGATGAAATTGGATCTTGAAAAAGTTCGTCCAGTTCAGACTTATGTGGCATATGGTACAGGTGGGCCAATAAATGGTGCGTTTTTTTGGTGGGCGAATAAATGGTACACTTACCCTATGTGAGTGTTGGTTACCTTCTGACAGTTTCATTTGTCCATACACGGTGGGTTTTTGAGTCAGCTATGTGTGATACATTCCTAGGGTGTATCATGCCCATGATTACTTCACCGGGTATGGAGTTGATATTCAAAGGTGACTTGGAAAAGTTCATACTGGAAAAATATTCACGCAACTTAATGCAGTCAGAAAAATTAATGTTCTTAATTCTCTACTTTTTTGTCTAACACGTAACTCTCGTCTCTCCTCTCCACACGTCCAAACTCCAAACCATCTCAGTCTACTCATCTACAAGAGTTCTGTCCCCGAAACCGGATGGCAGGTCCGCCCTACTGTTTACCAGGCGAGCGTCTTGACCACTACGCTACCGAGGCAGGTTGATTTAGTAAAAGTAATTGATTTTGTGAATGCAATCATCCGGTATTTCCATCTCATTGTTGTGCCGTCCTATCATTGACTAAATCTTCAACTAAGTTACAGTTAAAAATTGTTTCTCATTGTCTTGCTGTTGGTAGAACTAGAGGAAAGTAAGTCAGAGGTTCAAAGGGAAATCGCTTTCGATTCTTTCGAATGAGTCGGATTTGCTAATGGCGTTTTGGATAGAGATCACAGTTCACAAATTGATAAGATAGCACACGACACGATAAGATAAGAGATACACATCTACTCAGCGCTGATCAACTATTGAAGCAGCCCGCACACTTATACAAATTATACATACGTCTCGAATACGTTCCATCTCCGTCCCGACTAGGTAGGAGAGGATGGAGACGAAACGTACCTATTTGGGACGTATAATCGGACGTGGGACGGGTGTATAATCTGTTATGGTAAACATGTTGTAAACTGTGAATTTGTTAAAATTGCAAAATAAATAAAAAAAAATTAAAAATAAGTGTGCGCCCGCTTTAAGGGTCAAAAGCTTCAATTGCCTCGGTGGTGTAATGGCTAGAGCGCTGGACCTGGGATCTCAAGAGCGGTGGTTCGAGTCCATGTCGATTGATAAAATAATCGAGGTGTATTCGGTGGGTAAAGACATTTGTGACAAGCAATGATTAATACTTTTACTGTTCTTTTTAAAGAGGTTTGATTTTTTTTAAAGAGGTTTGACAGTGGGAACTGTAACTGCTATGGTCTTATCGTCCCGAAATCGAAGAGAGAAGGAAGACAGGATAGAAGAAAGCCAGCCGTTCCGAGAACGAACATTATCCCATCAGGATAAAATCCGCCCCGGGCGGGAATCGAACCCGCGGCCTAGCGCTTACAAGGTAGACGCTCTACCAACTAAGCTAACTAGGCTGGCTAATCGTAATTTTTGATGATCAGTTTTTAGTGCGAAAACACATTTTGAGAGTTCGCTAGGTTCTATATTTATTTCTACAGTTAAGCTCTCTGGTTCCCGTAGTGACGATGCAGTGTGTATATTATTTCGCTGACTATAATGTATCAACTATATCTCGTACATATTATTACGAGTGTAATGGATTAATGACTGATGACAAGAATTGAAGCTAAGGGTTCCTGCTGAAGACTGTTCCAACACTGCAAAGTGTAAGACTCACAACACTGCAAAGTGTACTACCTAAAACTTCCGATATTGCAATGTCTGTACACAAAAAGTCCACTGTGAGGGGCTTTTTGTACACAAAAGCATAGTCCTAAAAGTTGGGTTAAGCTTCTATGAATCCAATATTGCGAAGCTGAGACTTACAACACTGCAAAGTACAAAACTTCTCGTAATGCCAAGTACAAAAACTTAAAAAAAAATAAATAAAATAAAATAAAAAATAAAATAAAGCAAGGTCTATTGTAATGACTAAGCATTGTACAATATTAAATCCATAAAATAAACGAGACCTTGTTTAGACTGCTGGGGTAAAGGGACTTTTTAGTCTCATTCGAGCAGGATAAACAAGGTCTCGTTTATTTTATGGGTTTAATATTGTACAATGCTTAGTTATTACAATAGACCTTGCTTAATTAAAATAAATAAATAAAAAAATAATGTAATAATAATAATGAGAGGTATTAGGTATACAAATATATAGGTATTAGGTATTCAAATATGGGTTTAAAGCTTCCCGTTTTGAAAATATCAACACACACCACTGATGTCTGAAACTGATCGTAACGCAGTCACATCCGATCTGAAATTCCGATACAAGTTTGACTTAATAGATCGTTTAGATACGTTAACTGAAATCTGAACGATACTCTCATCACATGCCCGTCACTCATGACCAGACAGTCTGAATCAGACTTTGCCCCGATGTCTAAAAGACTGTCTGAGCATCTGAATCAGACAGTCTGAAGGTGTGTCCACATGATCACTTTGGGGGGGTCGGCGCAATCGAATTTCCGACATCGATTATTATTATTATATATAACACTTTATTAGGATTTTACAGTATTTACAAACAGGTACACAAAACAAACTAACAAAATGATAAGAAATTAACAAATGAAAACGAAAATTGAATAAAGAAAGAAAAAAAAATAAATAAAAATCCTAACTCAGGGGCGGGATTAATGCCCAGGGCATTCTCTTCCATCCAACCCCTAATATTGCAAACCCCAAAACTTCCAATATCTATTGGAAAGCGCAAAGCTTCAGCCAAAGGGGGACGGTTCGGCCAATGGACTTGACGAATGTCTGCCTTTTTCTCCAATATCTATTGGAAAGCGCAAAGCTTCAGCCAAAGGGGGACGGTTCGGCCAATGGACTTGACGAATGTCTGCCTTTTTCCATTTAGTCCTTTAAGTCCTGCATCAACCCTCGAGCGTTGTACCGAATTGCGGGACACCCTGTATACAGCGTGTAAGTACTTGTGTACAACCCTGTAGATTTTCTTTATCGTGTTCTGAATCATTCACTCCGGGAGTTAATTGCCCAGCGGATAGACTTATACAGGGTGTTAAAAAAAATAGTTGCCACCCTTCAAAATTTGAGAACCGTTTGGAGTTCGGAAAAATCCTATAAAAATTGAGCTCAAATTTGTACCAAAGTAAAAGTACTAAGCTTAGAAAAAAAAATAGTTGCCACCCTTCAAAATTTGAGAACCGTTTGGAGTTCGGAAAAATCCTATAAAAATTGAGCTCAAATTTGTACCAAATTAAAGTACCTACTAAGTTTTTTAGGGCCATTAATATGATGTCACACATGGCCGTGATGCTTAGCGTGTAATCAAATAAATAAATAAAATATGATGTATCACAAGTAGGGGGTTCCTATCTTCCTATTTAAGATTTTAAAGTTGACACCCCTGGGGCCTCCCCTGGTAGTGCCGAAAAATGGAGATCGGAGATCCCCTTAAAAATGAAGAAACATGTGTTTTGGGATTTTCTCGAGTTTTCAGGGGTGAACAGCGCGCTCAAGAGAAAATACGTCATAATCTTTTGCCAATAAGAATTCAGGATTTCAACCAATCACAATACAGTATTTTGCCACAAACAGTTTTATATCCACAAAGTTTATAGGCGCTAAAATTCAAATTATAAGAGGATTTTAGCTTAGTTGGTAGTGCGTCTGCCTTGTAAGCGCTAGGCCGTGGGTTCGATTCCCGCCCGGGGCGGATTTTATCCTGATGGGATAATGTTCGTTCTCGGAACGGCTGGCTTTCTCCTATCCTGTCTTCCTTCTTTCTTCGATTTTCGGGACGATAAGACCATAGCAGTTACAGTTCCCTCTGTCAAACCTCTTAAAAAAAAAGACCCTAACTACGCTGACAATTTAGCAAGCGGTATTTTTTCACTGTTATTTTATTTATTTACATTTTGTCAAATCGACTCGAAGGTCCGTATCAGCACAATTACATTGAATTGCACTATAGTTCCCGTATAGTTCACTATAGTTCACCCGTATGTATAGTTCACTATAGTTCACCCCTATAGTTCACTATAGTTCACCCGTATAGTTCACTATAGACGAATCCTTCAAGTTAAGCAACATTGCACGTGGTTTATATCTGGACGGGTGACCGTCTAGGACACCACGTGTTGTTTCCGGTACATTGTCCTCACAAGGCTGATGATCTCGTGAGGATAACGGACAAGCCATGAATTATCAGCAAAAAAGACGACATGAACAAAACAGCATGAAAAAAAAGAGAATTATGACTTTAGCAGTCTCAATGAACAACATAGGTACGCAGTATGGCAGTATACATATAGGTGCAAAAAAGGTACTTTTTTATCAATAAAATACAGGTTCTCATTTGTTCTTTTAGAGGTCAAATTATGTAATTGGGCATTATTATTGCGAAATCGACATTGAAGTGTGAATAACGAGACATGTTTCATACCCGAAATTACCTAGGATAACATTATTTACAGTTTCGATAAATCTAGATTTTAATAATAATAAATTATTGGATCATTAACGAACACGGTGGAATAATTAAATTGAGAAAACGAATAAATAATTTTATAAATCATTGTTTCTTGTTTTTAATTAATTCAAAAAATAATTTGAATAATTTGTTATTAATTTCATTCATTAGGACAAGACAAAACATTGAACAAATAAACGGTATGAGTGTATGACTACTTGAGCGTCCGCTAGGTTCGCTTGGGTTATCGTATTTTGGTTTTCGCACGCTTTGCTAAATCTAAAAACATGATGTAAACAAAATGGCGCCAACATGGGTTGCGTTATCGGGATCAGGAAGCGATGCGAAATCTCTCTATTGGAAGGATGCGAAATCTCTATTAGACAACAAAAATTAGGCAACATTCATGATATACAGGGTGGTCGGATTTTTTTTTTTTTTTAGAATAATATATTCAAACCATAGATCCAGGAGGTCAATACAAGACTTTTTTACTCTATGAACATAGGCCCTAAAATGCTTCCTTTTCGAGATATCGAGCAAAAAGAGCAAACGTTCTACTTTCTCTATTTTATTACTAATGATACCTACTTACCTTTCATTTAGGAGATTACAATGAAATTAAAATAGTCGGAGGCCGTACATATCTAATCATAAAACCGAGATATTGGAACAAATTCTCCTTTAGGAACACAGTTTATCTTGGAATCAAAGCCTGTGTAGCGGCCCTGCTCAACTCTGGACACTCTGGTGTAGTGAATTTCGTTTCGAGCATTCTGCCTTGAATAAAATTAAATTTGCATACCCAAAGCTCCACAGGTAGGTAATGATTAATTTTGTGTGCTTGAGGATAGTGGGTAGCCATGTATGTATCCTTGTATGTATGACAGTTCCCTCTACCATTAAAAAAAAAAAAAAAAAAAAAATCCCTACTCTGCCTAGAATGATTGAACACAGTACCTAGGCTCGTCAGGGTTCTGTACTATTTCTTCAGTGAAATCTTGTAAATGGTAGAAGTTGTGCAGTACACAAGCAGCTGTTACCCTTGCACATATTTTCTTTACTGTATTTACGGTTATATGAACTCGAAAATAAAAAAAAAAGACTCAAAAATCATTTTTTTTTTTCTGATAATGCAAATAAAATTTCCGATTTTTTATTTAACCTCAGAGAAGATGTGAACATTGTAAACAATAATATGAACATATTTTGTCCTTTTAGTTACATAATATGTCACTGAATGGACAAAAATAATCAATTAATAAGCATTTACCTACTGTTGAAAATTTGCCATGTTTTCTCTGCTATGTAATATAATCGCGATTTTGTGAACAACCCTTGGTTCCAATTAGTTCATAAAATCGGGTTTATACTGTAACTCAATGATGGAGTTCTTCCACCCAAAGTTTCATAAACTTGTAGCACCCTAGCACTAATTTTTTTTCTCAGTGTAGTTGAAGAAACCCCTCATTTTATATACGAAAGAACTTTCACAAAAGATCAATTTTCCGTGTTTATATTGTTAGGTATTTCTTGAATCGGTCGATGATTTTTTACTTTCCTTATCCTATAGGAAGGAAAGTAATGTAATTTTATCTGATATCGAGAACCTTTATGAATTTTTGAAACTTTTTTTTCTTTTTTTAGACGAATCGTAATATTTGGAAAAAACGAGAACTCTACCTGTATAGGAAGATATGAAGGTAGAAATTATTCATCAATAGACCGCTGTCGATAGCACGCTATAGCTCGAAGTCTAATCACTTCAAAACAAAGACCAATGTCCGTCTTTAAATTTCGGACTTTGACCCTTACATCTTCTCTCATCAGATCGAAACACATAGCGATGAGACCCATGCCTAGTAGAAGATATATGAAGTTAATAATCAGCTTAATGTGGTGACCACTCTTGGAGTCCAAAATATTCGCTCCGGGTACAAAATCCCCGATGCCTATTTTACACAGGGAAGTGACACAGAAATAACAGCTATCCAGAATAGGCCAGTTCTCCCACTCAGCAAACATGACGGTTCCTGTGGCAACGTAACCTCCTAATACCCATAGACATGCTGTGGAAGGTACAATAATCCGAGGCGAAACTTCGCCCTCTGATCTTCTATCCTCCATTGTACACTCATACAACCAAGTGTAAAGCCATCGGAAACTTTGAGCCAGGACTTTGCCCATATTTCGAAAATATAACACATACAGCGGAATACCAAACACTGCGTAAACCACAGTCGTTGCTTTACCGAGCAATGTACGAGGGACCATATTGCCATATCCAATCATAGTGAAGATGCTTAAGGAAAACATAAGAGCTGCAGGGAAGGACCATATCTCATGTACGGTACGTCCATCATAACCGTCCTTCACCTGATGAGTAAGGTTCTTCTGATAAATGAGAAGAGTTTCATCACACGCATTCTGCCAGGATGTCTTGTTCATAATATTGTAATAAACTGTTATCTCCCAAAGTTTCAAAACAGTTTTGTTTGTCAGGTCTTCAACTCGAGCTATTTGCGGTCTCTCTTCTTTGGTTTCTATCCAAGAGAAACTAAAAGCCCCAACCACTGCATAACCTACAATGAGACCCCCAACCCCAACTTGAGTGCACATGAATGCCACTAACTTACGACAATAGTCTTTCACTTTCTCGCGAGGGTTCGACTCGAGAGAACATACTGAGCCCTGAAAAGATCGCATCTCGAATATTCTCAATTCGATCCCGAAATTTTAGAGACATAAGCTTACGAGATGGAACGAAACAACTGAGATTTTAACTCTGAATTTGTGGGAAAGGCGCCAAATATTACAAGAATAGACTTTTCTCTTCACATACCTACACTGCCGTGCAATGAAAACGGGACACTTAAGTTTTCCTGTGCGTTTGTTTTTCGTCGTCGATAAAAGTAAAAATATGATTAAAAATCTGGTGTGAACATCACACAACTTTCTATTACGGAGTGCGGCTGCGGATGCCCTTCCGCTACTCCAACCACGTCAAGACAATAATATGAAAAGCAACCCAATATAATTCTGGTTGAAAATACAATAGAATAGGTAGGTAAAGGTAAAGGAACGGAAAGAGCAAAAAAGGCAAATGTAAAAATTGTAATGTAGGTAAACAGATGTTCAAACTTTTTAAAAAAAAAAAAAAAAAAAAAAAAAAAAAAAAAAAAAAAAAAAAAAACACCAACAACAACAAGAGGATTTTTTTCAGTAACGAGCCACCATATGCGGCCGTTTTTGGTCGAAAATTTTCTTAAATCCCGTTTCAGAGCCGCCTACGGTGGTCGATTTCTGGTCAAAAATGTTTTAATACTTTTAATCTTAAAATGCTCCCCGTGTAATAGTAAGGAATCCCCCCCAAAAAATACCACTTCGTGGCATAACCATGTAAAAAAAGACGCCGCCAATGCAGTGAAGCAGAAGTGATATTAGAGGAAAGAGGAGTGCAATTGGAGGAAAGAAAGGTAGATACTACGTGAAGGAGGAGCACACAAATTATGAAGTGAATAAAAGGCGGGGTACAAAATTGATTTCTAAACTTTTTTGGGGTGGGATGGAGTTTTGTTTATTTTTTTGTGGGCACTTGATTTATTTTGGGAGGAACGACTTGGCGGGGTCTTTTATATGCCACGAAGTGGTATTTTTTGGGGGGATCTCATAACTTTTTGCAGAAACTTACCATAAAATATGACGTATGAGCATAGCGCAACAAAGTACAAAGGCAATGGGCATAGTGACATCATTTGGTAAGTTTGGATTATTTCTGAGTGAAAAACACCATAGTAATATATTTGGGTAAGTTTTAGTAAGTTCGGTACGTTTCGGAGTGAAAAAATACCATAGTAACATCATTATGTAAGTTTTAGTAAGTTCGGGTCATTCCCGAGTTAAAAATACCATAGTAACATTAATGAGTAAGATTTGGTAAGTTCCGATAATTTCCGTGTGAAAAATGCCATAGTAACATCATTGGGTAAGTTTTATTAAGCTCCGACCATTTCCGAGTGAAAATGCCGTAATATCATCATTGGGTAAGTTTTGGTAAGTTCCGAACATTTCCGAGTGAAAAATTAAATAATAAAATCATTGGGTAGGTTTTGGAAATACATCATAGTAGGTAGCATAATTGGTTAACTTTCATGTAGCTGGTCCTAACCAACTTTGAATATTATGTATCACCTCATCAGGTAAAACCCGGTAATTTAGAAGAAAAACAGAAAAGGCCAAATACGCCCTTCGTCACTGTCCTCAATTGGTGATTCCCATGAAAAATATAACCGTCCAAATGTATTTTTTTCGTAAAGATCGTCAAAAATAATAAATAATCAGAAAAGAATTTTTTTAAAAAAAGTATTTCTTCTCTAAGAAATTCGTCTCCAAAGTAGGTATGCGCGGGAAAAATAATGAGATTCAAATTTAGAAATGCGCCCTACGGTTGGCAACATTGCGTGGGACGTAACTCCCATGAAAAATATAACCGTCCAAATGTATTTTTTTCGTAAAGATCGTCAAAAATAATAAATAATCAGAAAAGAATTTTTTTATGGTTCTCGTATCAATACATACGGACAACGCCTACTTCAACTGAATATTGGTCTCCGCCGGACTTACCCATTTGCGTTTACCATCGCAGAGGTCACATGGTTCTCGTATCAATACATACGGACAACGCCTACTTCAACTGAATATTGGTCTTCGCCGGACTTACCCATTTGCGTTTACCATCGCTGAGGTCACGTCCCCCATCATTGGGGCGGACTTCTTACGCGAGTACGGCATATTGGTCGACATCAAGAATGCGTGTTTACATGACCCTCTGACAAATCAAAGAGCCTGTGCATCACTAGTGAACACAGCAACTGGTACCATATCCGCTATGGAGCCAACCATTCCCACTGTCATTCAGAATTCCATCAGGGAGCATGGAGTGATGGCAGGCAGTGGAGGTAACCAATCCAAGACTACCAAAGGACCAAATGTCTTTCACCATATTGTCACCACGGGACCCCCCTGCTTCGCTAGACCGCGGCGGTTGGCACCGGACAAATATCGTGCCGCCAAGGCAGAGTTTGAGATCATGCTGCAACAAGGAATAGTCCAGCCCTCCAAGAGTCCATGGGCCAGAATTCCATCAGGGAGCATGGAGTGATGGCAGGCAGTGGAGGTAACCAATCCAAGACTACCAAAGGACCAAATGTCTTTCATCATATAATCACCACGGGACCCCCCTGCTTCGCTAGACCACGGCGGTTGGCACCGGACAAATATCGTGCTGCCAAGGCGGAGTTCGAGATCATGCTGCAACAAGGAATAGTCCAGCCCTCCAAGAGTCCATGGGCGAGCCCCCTGCATATGGTTCCCAAGAAGTCAGGGGACTGGCGTCCATGCGGGGACTACACTCGACTCAATGCACAGACGGTCCCAGACAGGTATCCCATACCTAACATCCAAGACTGCAGTTCTCTCCTGTACGGCTCTAAGGTATTCTCCACCATTGATTTGGAGAAAGCCTATCTCCAAATTCCGGTAGCACCAGAGGACATACCAAAGACGGCCATTACCACACCGTTTGGCTTATTTGAATTCACAAAAATGCCATTCGGTTTGTGTGGAGCAGCGCAGACCCTGCAGAGATTCTTACACTCAATCACGCAAGATCTACCCTTCGTTTACGTCTACTTAGATGACTTCCTCATCTTCTCAAGGTCAATGGACGAGCATGTCAACATACATCTGCCTCTCCTGTTCAAAACCCTGGCAAACTACGGTCTGACTATCAATGTCTCCAAGTCAGTGTTCGCCCAGCCTTCTGTCACCTTCTTAGGTTACACCATTGAGGAAAGCGGCATTTCTCCTACTGATGACAAGATCACGGCAATTGCTTCCTACCCCAAGCCCCACACCGTTGGCGAGCTTAAAAGATTCCTGGGGATGCTGAACTTTTACCACAGGTTCCATAGCAGCATGGCAGAAGTCCAGGCTCCACTGCATCTGAAGGGCAATTTGCGCTCTAATGCATTGCTTGAGTGGACGCCCGAAATGGAGACAGCATTTGTAAAGGCCAAAGAAATTCTCGTCAACAAAGTGACCCTGGCCTATCCGCATCCCGACTTTCCACTGTCGGTTATGACTGATGCATCCAACACTGCCATCGGCGGCACAATCAATCAGGACCAGAACGGAGTTGTTCGTCCACTAGCTTTCTTTTCGCGGAAGTTGTCGCCCGCGGAACAGAAATATTCCACTTACGACCGAGAGCTGCTGGCCATCTTCGCCACAGTGAAACGTTTTGACTACCTGTTGGAAGGACGCAGATTCACCATTCTAACCGATCATCGCCCACTCACCTATGCCTTCACCAAGGTGAAAGATAACGCCTCACCACGGCAGATACGTCATTTGTCATACATAAGTCAATTCTCCACAGATATCCAGTACGTGAAAGGTGAATTAAATGCTCCAGCAGACGCGCGGTTATGACTGATGCATCCAACACTGCCATCGGCGGCACAATCAATCAGGACCAGAACGGAGTTGTTCGTCCACTAGCTTTCTTTTCGCGGAAGTTGTCGCCCGCGGAACAGAAATATTCCACTTACGACCGAGAGCTGCTGGCCATCTTCGCCACAGTGAAACGTTTTGACTACCTGTTGGAAGGACGCAGATTCACCATTCTAACCGATCATCGCCCACTCACCTATGCCTTCACCAAGGTGAAAGATAACGCCTCACCACGGCAGATACGTCATTTGTCATACATAAGTCAATTCTCCACAGATATCCAGTACGTGAAAGGTGAATTAAATGCTCCAGCAGACGCGTTGTCTCGCATTGAGACTATTTGCAAGAAAGATATCTCAGCAGCTGAAATGGCTTCAGCCCAATTGACAGACAATGAATTACAGGACTTGCTGGACAACAAAACCGTACACAGCCTGTTCCTCTGTAAAATGCACATGGACAATGTTGAACTGTATTGTGATACGTCAACCGGTGTACCCCGTCCGTATGTGCCATCCAATTTCCGTCGTGCCCTGTTTTTTTGTTGATATTTGATGTTCTCTTTCTAACTGTTGAAAAAATTCATTGTAGTATTTGTTCACAAATATTATCACTTCTAGAATGTATATCGCATTGTGAATGCCGACGCTCCGTCCTACTCTTCTCAAACTTGGAATACAATCGCTAAGAGGCATGCTCAAGAAAAACACGATCTCGTTCCCTCTCCAGCTCTGCCCATCCACCACGTCATCGTTCTCAGACTCCCAAATCCAACCGGTACTGCCGTATCCACTGGCGGTTCAAGGGGACCATAACGAAACATTAAAACTGAACAGATATCATTTCTGATTTCAATAGACAATTGAGGACAGTGACAAAGGGCGTATTTGGCCTTTCCTGTTTTTCTCCTAAAATGCCGGGTTTTACCTGATGAGGTGATACAACATAATATCCAAAGTTGGTTAGGACCAGCTACATGAAAGTTAACCAATTATGTTACCTACTAACTATGATGTATTTCACTCGGAAATGTTCAGAACTTACCAAAACATACCTAATGATGTTATTATATATGTGGGTCTCCAACGCCCATACAGTGGACCTTACCAAGTTCTTTCTCGCTGCAAGAAAACAATCAAGTTGTTGATTGGTTCCCGGGAGGTCGTCGTCTCTCGTGATTGTGTGAAGCCAGCCTTCACTACTGAAACTGGTGAGAGTGATGAAATAACCCCACCACCACAACCAGACTCGGTTCCATTACCTTTGGAACCATTACTGCCACCTCCATCATCAGCTCCTTTGGTACCACTACCTCTAGTACCCTCAGCTCCGCCACTGGTACCTCCTCCAGTACCTACAAGCCCGGTACTCCAACAAGTTCCTGGTACTCCTGGTACCTCAGTCCCTTCTTCAAGTTCATCGGCAAGGCCGGTCACAGTTCCTCAGAATCCGCCACTGGTCCAGTCCGGTAGTCCTGTAGCTGTCCCACTCAAGTCACCCAAGAAGGTCACTTTCGGTCCGATCCAGGCTGCCAAGTCAAAGAGACATGCTCTCCAGGATGCATCATACACGGCTGGTTCTCCCGTATCTACTAGTGCTTCTCAGCAATCCATAGTCAAATCGCCTAAACCAGGTAATAATATCCAGCCAAGCAAACCCACTGGTTCTGCATTCAAACCTTCAGTTGTGCCATTGTCTCCGGGTTCGAATCCCGTTACCAACCATCCAGGTTCAAATCCTGTTACCAACCATCCGGGTTCAAATCCCATTGTCAACCGTCTGGGTTCAACTCCCGTCGTCAGTTCAAAATTGTCTAAACCAACCAGTAATAATTTACCTATTAATAATGTACCCCAGCAGGCAAAAGCTCCCAATGTTGAGCCTAGATTAAGTTCTCGTAACCGTAGATCACCTTCTTACTTGAAGGATTATTCGTGTAAATAGTTAATCTGATAAGATACAACTTGTAGTATTGTAAAATTTGTACATAACTTTTAGGTCTTTATTCTGTTGTTCAAAGCTACAGAAAACATACTTTCTTTTCCACAACTTTCATTTTATTCAATTTTCAAAATTAGCATATTGTTTGTAAATTGCGACCTATACCTAGGTTTATATTTTAAATGTTTATATAATATTGTTACCTTACTAACTAACGTAATTTTTCCTTACCTTACAGACTGGATGTCATCCAACTTACACAGGTGAATTTGTAAGCTTGATTCGAGCCTTACATCCAATCGTGTGTGCTGACTGGGAAATGTTCAAACTTTCAAATTTCAAAAAGTTCAAATTTTTAATCGAATTTCTTTCATTTCAAAAATGTTGCACCACAAAATCCACAAATAATGTTAATTTGCTAATGGCATAAGAAAAACACGAGAGGGCGTGTGTGTGTCATATTAGAATAGATATAGGCATAGTAAGCTGTTATTGCTGCTTTTTCACTTACATGATTTTTTATTGTTTTGAGAGCAAATGTATTAGGGATGTAAATGAGTTGCAAATATATCGATAAATCGATATATCGATATATCGGCCCCTCAAATATATCGATATCGATATATCGGGGGAAATATATCGATATATCGCCGATATATCGATATATTTGTGGTGACCGTCGTGTGTCACCATCTTTTTGTCTTGTGTCCGCGGCTTGTCGCACCGTGTGACACCACCTTATGTGAAGTTGAGAAACGTCCAGCGTGGATAAAACTGGGACGGGTGACCGATATATCGCCGGAGAATTGTCGATATATCGCCAAAAAAATATATCGATATATCGACGAAAAATATATCGATATATATCGGTTTTCGATATATCGCAACATCCCTATACCACAGCCTACTGGTTGTTTGTTTACATTTGAAATGTTGCTAGCTTCACTCCGGTGATTTCCCCTTTTCTGATTTTTCCTTTGTTCTGAACTTCAGAGTAGCTTTTCCGGAATTCCGGCGTCCCTCGAGTTTTCCCTAGGCATTTAACTACGCTAGGCGCTTTTCCTGGGTTTTCCCAGCGTAATTCGTATTTTTCCACATCTAGTGCGTATACCAATAAACCAAGTTCGTTTATTTCTACCGATTTACTTGCGTTTTCCATTCAATCTCTTTCTCTTGGTGTCCGGGGTGTATCCAACAGAGTCATACACACACCCCCGCCAAAAATTGAATCGGGTGAAAAAAAAAATCGCGATTTTCAAGATTTTTGAGCCTATCAGAAAACCGGTTAAACAAATCGTAGAAAGTTCGGGTTTTGGAGATTTCGCATCCATTTTCACGTCCGACCAGGAATATCAAATAAAATTTGCTTAAAGTTGAAGGGAAGTGGGAGAAAAGTTGAGGTGAAAATGCCGAAAACGCTGAAATTCTGTTTCGTGTTAATATAGGCCGGGCGGCGCTTCGAACTCGACGTTCGCACGCTTGATTTAAAATTAAAGAAAAAGTCAAGCATGAAATAGATTCTATGCTTCAGAATGGTATCATTTGTAAAGTGAATGAACCATGTAAGCTAGAAATTTGGAATCTTCCTGCTATCTCAACTCAATCTGTCCTCTTTGTATATTGATGTTTTTTATTATTCTTTTATTTGATGGATTATATATAATATTTACACTAAATCGCCACTGATTGTGGACATTTTGAAAGGCATGGGGATTTTCAACACTCCAAATGTGAGAATTGTGGATATTGAACTTTCCACTATTTGTAAAGCATGCTTCATCGGTCCAGAGAATATTTGTTTCAAAGGCTGGATCTTGATTTGCTTGTTGTGGGTACCACCTTGCAAAATTAAGTCTAGGTTCATAGTCTTGTGGGAGTAATCTTTTTCGCGTTTTTTGCCAAACATTTTGTTGTATCTCCGGTTTCGGTCGTTCGATTTCGACGATCTTGATGTCTAACGAAAGGCAACAAAACAGACAAGTTTTTCATGATGAGAACCAGATTTCTATGGGGGAAAAGTTTCGAGTTATTCAAGCGGAAAAGTGCCCTGAATTTCAAAAGTTTATCTTTAGAGGAATCCGATCTATGAAGGTGAGAAAAACCTGCCGAATCGGTTCGTGTAAAGATACACAGGCGTGCTTACTGGAACTTCGCCTGGCGCACTGCCGTGCGCTCAGATTGAGAGGGAGGGAAGAAAGAAAAGAAGAACTGTGGAGGTGGAAGAAAGGGAAAATGAATGGGAAAAGAGAAAAAAGGTTTGAAAGCAAGAAAGTTAGAGACGTTTGGAATTGCATTTGAATGTCTGGGGGGAATTACATTCTGACTTAACACCTTGTCGTGTTTTATTTCATGTTGTGATTCTGATGTCTGCTGATGCATAATAAAGCACTGCCTCCAGATATCGAATTCTAAGGTCAAAGGAACTACTGCATAGCAAAATAGAACAGTAGGTACTTGCCTCTGGGTATTTTTTATAGTTATTCTGCGTGGATTTCCATTATTTTTTTTAATTCTACCTACATATTATTATTATTTTCCATATATTTTTTTCCCTGATACTCGGATATTCCCTGGAAAATTTAATATCCACAAGGTATGTTGTTTTATCAGCACTATCGTAGGTACACAGGATTTATATCAGGGCTGTAAACTGATTAATTTAGCACATTCTCTGAAGGTATAATTTTATGGTAGCACATAGCAGAGATGATTATTTCGAGGCTTGCAGCATGCTACTCCTCATCTTGTTAACTCTTTGTCATTGATCTTTGTTAATTGTTTTTTATTGAACAGATTTCAGAAGAAACATTCAAAGAAAAAAGGGGGGGAGTTAAATACTCGTACAAACCAACCTCAATTCGGTCCTGCTCCAGGATTTATATCAGGGCTGTAAACTGATTAATTTAGCACATTCTCTGAAGGTATAATTTTATGGTAGCACATAGCAGAGATGATTATTGCGAGGCTTGCAGCATGCTACTCCTCATCTTGTTAACTCTTTGTCATTGATCTTTGTAACTTTGTTAATTGTTTTTTATTGAACAGATTTCAGAAGAAACATTCAAAGAAAAAGGGGGGGGGGGAGTTAAATACTCGTACAAACCAACCTCAATTCGGTCCTGCTCCTGCTACCCAATACATTAATAAAAATCGAGCGTTTCTCTGAAACTAATAAAATTCCTGATTCTCTCTATCTGTCTCTCTCTCCCTCTCTCTATCCCTCTCTCTCTCTCCCTCCCTCTCTCCCTCTCTCTCGCTCTTGACACATTGAGGTCTCATAAATTTATCATTTGGTGTCTATATTACGTGTTCCGTGTGTTTGTCTGTATGTATGTTATCATATTTCTTATTGCCCCTCCAGCCTCAGCACACCGACATCATACCCCCCATTACCCAATGCATACCCACATAGCAGGTACAATGGTACGTACAGGGTGAGCACAAACTTATGTATCACCCTATTAATTCCTGACATTATTTCTGGATATTATTTCTGGGCGTCCAAGAAGGTTTTAAATCTCACAATCCTTCCAACACCGAGAGACAATATCTCACACCTGACAGGCGATTAGGGCTTTAAAATGTCCAAGTTATTGGGTTGTCGTAGTCCACACCGGGGATTTAGCTCTACTAATGGTGATTTTTTTCCGACCTACTCTACAGGTCACTGAACTATACAGAGAGAGAGACTCAATAAATATGGATAGACCCTATAATATCGTATAAAGGTGATTTAACTTTGTTTACTACTTTTACCGAGAGGAAGAAAAGGAGGGGGGCTTAATAGGTATAGTAAAACAGGGGAGAGGGGGGTGCCATAAACTATAAGCTATAATCTATAATTCTATAATGTGTTTATTATCAGTTAACCCATAGCCGATTGAAAGTTATGGTGGAACAAACAGACGGACAATTTTGAAGAGGTTTGATAGAAGGAACTGTAACTGCTGAGTTGTTATCGTCCCGAAATTGAAGAAAGAAGAAGGACAGGATAGGAGAAAGCCAGCCGTTCTGAGAACGAACCTTAGCAATTTAGGACAGAGCATCCAGGATTTTGCCTAGGGGGGCATGGGCGAGAGTCCAAACAGTGATGTACCGGCGGGGTGTTCCAATTTTTCAGAGTCTGGCATACAGTAAAGGATAAAAATGAAGTTTAAAGAGACATAGTAAAACAGGGGAGGGAAGGGGTGGGGGGGTAAAGTCCGCAAGTCCTCCCCGGGCGGGAATCGACAGACGAACAAACAAAGAGCATAATCGGCGAGGTGAAACTTTGAGCTCTGCTCGGTCAGTTAGCAAAAGTTATACCCAACTTACCGCATGGAGAAGGAGAATTCCTCTCTTTAGGTATCCAGATCAATTTGTAAGATCTTTTATGCAATCTACGAGCACATGATAAATTTTATTACAATAACGACTCAACTCAAAGGGTTAAAAGTCTGTCGAGAGTTAATGGGCTCATTTTCACGTTGTAAAAAAATAAATAGCATTGTAAAAGAATAAATATTTTACCTACTATTTCTCATTAACCTGTTTAGATCCTGGTGTGATGCCAATTCCCTTATGACGAAAGTTACCTATACTCTGTAAGCCAGTAATCTCTTCTTACAGCCGTCAATAGGCTCGATAAGAAAAGATCTTTCTCTCTCTCTCTCTCTCTCCCTCTCTCTCCCTTACGTTAGTTAAGTACCTATCTAAATCCTCATCTATAAAGGGGTAAACTGGGATTTTTTTAAGCTATAATTTTTCCCCTATTTTTTTCTGTTCCCCTTCTTCTTCTCCTTCTTCTTCTTCTTCTTCTTCTTCTTCTTCTTCTTCCTATTCTTCTTTCTCTTCTCTTTCTTCTTTTATGGCAGGGAATTATTTCTGCATTATCAGTCCCTTGGGAGTGCTTTCGGCTTTCCAGCCTCGGAATACAATGTTTAAAAAAATGTAAATCATGAGAAAAACATTATATTATAACCCGATTTTCATTATTTTATTATTAAACAAATTTATCCTTGAGTTTTAGACATTAGAATATTTTATAAGCTTTCCTTTCAAGATACTATTGTGGTGGCCATAGTCACTATTGTGGTGGCCATAGTCACTATTGTGGTGGCCATAGTTACTATTTAATCGAATGGTGCTACTTTTAGCACTCTCTGACTTACAGTTGAGAAGTTGCGGGTTCGATACTCCCCTGTGTCAACAAATTTCTCTTTCATTTGTGAACCGTTACCAAATAAGCAAGTGAATAGTTGATCTCATGTGATTTTTCACGCCGAATCGAATGGTGAAACTTTTAGAACTGTCCGACTTACAGTTGAGAAGTTGCGGGTTCGATACTCCCCTGTGTGTGGCCATAGTCACTATTGTGGTGGCCATAGTCACTATTGTGGTGGCCATAGTCACTATTGTGGTGGCCATAGTCACTATTGTGGTGGTTATAGTCACTATTGTAGTGGCCATAGTCACTATTGTGGTGGCCATAGTCACTATTGTGGTGGCCATAGTCACTATTGTGGTGGCCATAGTCACTATTGTGGTGGCCATAGTCACTATATTGTGTCCATACCTAATATACCTATACTTGGGTATACTTTTCAGGGACACAGGCTCCCTCTATGTATTATGAAATTAAAATCAAATCTTCAAATCCTGGTTTATTTCTAAGTAAATCACGAGTTTTTTGTGGTGAAGCTGAGAGCCTCTTCACATTTCTTCTGGGAACTACAAGATTGTTCCCAGCACGAAATACCTACTGTTTTGAATCTTACGTATTTTTTTTTTTTTTTTTTTTTTTTACGTACGCCGCGGTAGACAGTAATACGAATAACTGTCTACCGCGGCTGTTCTATATACTAACTAACCTCTTCTGGGCTTTCAAGATAGCAACGAGTGTCCATGATAAAGTAAGTCTAACCTACTGTTTGCTTTACGTCCTATAAATGCCTACATAGGTTATACTTAGGTGTAAATTCGTATAAGCTCAAACCATCCTATAGGGCTGTATGCCCCTACACCTAAGCCTGAAAGTGGACTATTTGTGTACGGTTTATACTTGGGACTCCCGGGACCGAGTTTCCTGTATCTTCTCTCTCATCTCTGTCTATTACTAACAGTATAGCGAGCTATACTAGTAATGAAAGTATTGCAATCGGTCCAAATTTTCAAAATCGGGAAATGGGTGGAAATAACCGTTTTGGGGTCCCCTGATTCCAAAAAAGTGGTTTTTAGCCCATGGTCTGTACGTTACGTACGTACGTACGTACGTTGTTTGGAGTCCCCTGATTCCAAAAAAGTGGTTTTTAGCCCATGGTCTGTACGTTACGTACGTACGTACGTACGTACGTAACGTACGTACGTACATACGTACATACGTACGTACGTAACGTACGTACGTATGTACGTATGTACGTACTACAGGTTTAAATGGGAAAAAGTAACAATTATAAAAGTAATCGGATAATCACCCATCCAGATATTAACCAAAGAAATTGTTGCTTAACCCTCATTTCGTGGAAAATGTTGAAAAGGTTGTGAACAAAATATCTCAAGAACGGTTTGTAGTAGAGAAATGAAATTTGGTATGCTATCCCGATATGGTCCAAGGACGCGACTGTAACAATTTGGCAAAAATCGGATAATCACCCATCCAGATATTAACCAAAGTAATTGTTACTTAACCCTCATTTCGTGGAAAATGTTGAAAAGGTTGTGAACAAAATATCTCAAGAACCGTTTGTCGTAAAGCGATGAAATTTGGTATGCTATCCCAGTATGGTCCAAGGACGCGACTGTAACAATTTGGCAAAAATCGGATAATCACCCATCCAGATATTAACCAAAGTAATTGTTACTTAACCCTCATTTCGTGGAAAATGTTGAAAAGGTTGTGAACAAAATATCTCAAGAACCGTTTGTCGTAAAGCGATGAAATTTGGTATGCTATCCCAGTATGGTCCAAGGACGCGACTGTAACAATTTGGCAAAAATCGGATAATCACCCATCCAGATATTAACCAAAGTAATTGTTACTTAACCCTCATTTCGTGGAAAATGTTGAAAAGGTTGTGAACAAAATATCTCAAGAACCGTTTGTCGTAAAGCGATGAAATTTGGTATGCTATCCCAGTATGGTCCAAGGACGCGACTGTAACAATTTGGCAAAAATCGGATAATCACCCATCCAGATATTAACCAAAGTAATTGTTACTTAACCCTCATTTCGTGGAAAATGTTGAAAAGGTTGTGAACAAAATATCTCAAGAACCGTTTGTCGTAAAGCGATGAAATTTGGTATGCTATCCCAGTATGGTCCAAGGACGCGACTGTAACAATTTGGCAAAAATCGGATAATCACCCATCCAGATATTAACCAAAGTAATTGTTACTTAACCCTCATTTCGTGGAAAATGTTGAAAAGGTTGTGAACAAAATATCTCAAGAACCGTTTGTCGTAAAGCGATGAAATTTGGTATGCTATCCCAGTATGGTCCAAGGACGCGACTGTAACAATTTGGCAAAAATCGGATAATCACCCATCCAGATATTAACCAAAGTAATTGTTACTTAACCCTCATTTCGTGGAAAATGTTGAAAAGGTTGTGAACAAAATATCTCAAGAACCGTTTGTCGTAAAGCGATGAAATTTGGTATGCTATCCCAGTATGGTCCAAGATTTCCCCCCTTTTTTTACAGAGCTTTCCTATCAAAATACCGATTTTTTTTTTTTTTTTTTTTTTTTTTTTTTTACCCCCTACATTTTATTTTTGTTTGCATAGTTTTAAGTCGAATGTGCAGAAAAAGTAATTTGAAATCCAAGTCAAGCTAGGGGACGCTCGAAGAGAGAAGAAAAAAAACATGTGAGGTAATTTTTATGCAAACTCAACCGGGGAGATGTTTTCCCCCACCTTGGGGTTCCATGTGCAAGACTGGTCAGGGCTTTATATGATTCATGATGGGTTTACGTCTAGGTCATGTTGAAAGAATAGAAATATGACAATGAAAAAAGTTATATAATATATATAATTATAATGAATAAATATGATTCATCCAACTCATTTATTGTGTTTCTTCTATTGTTTAGCAGTGTCTTCCATTTTCTCTTATGTAGATCCACATGGTAGTCAAAGGCAGAATGAAAGAAGAGAGAAGGAGAGGAAAGGAAGGTTGAAGAGGCTTGAAGATGAAGGATGGAGAGGGAAAGATGATGAATAGGGAGCATGAAAAGAGGAAAGGGAGAGAAAAATTAAGGTAGAATTGGAGAGAAAAGATAAAGGGATTACAGGAGGGAATTAGGGGGAAGATGTATTAGATTGCAGGGCATAATTAGAGAAAGAAATTAAGGATTGGGTCTGGTGATAATTACAGAATCCGGATTAAAAAGGAAAAAAAAATGTAGGTACGTGACGTTTGGTTCCTTGTGTCACCAGGTTATTCCGATATTTTTTGTTGTTCAGTAAACTCGGAAAATTTATGAGAATTTTGGCAGAGGTACAAAAGAAAGGACTTCGGGGGAAAAAAGTCTCCGAAATAATAACAATCAATTTGTTGACAAAATAATTGTATATTCACAATTTCCAAATACAATCGGTTCAACTTCGTCCTTCGTTCTTTTCAGTAAGTTTTGTTAACATTGATATGATATTTTATTTTCTATTTCTTTTCAAATACCTACGTATTCTGCAAATGTAATAGAAAGTCGTGTGATGTTCACACCAGATTTTTTTCCTCATTTTCTCTCCCTTTTCTTACTCCCCTCCCTAATAAAAGTGGAAGGAGAGAAACATCATTTTATTTCACCAATTTATTTGTTTGTGGTTTACCGGGAAGCCGGGAACGCACGATAAAGCACAAAAAGCCCACTTTGAGGTGTAGGGGCAAACAGCCCTTCAAACCATTCAAAAGATGAGTAAGAGTGCCACAGAATTGAACCAAGTGTTAGATGGAGAAGAAGGAGAAAAGAAAGCAGGAAATGTCCAGCGTTTCACTAACATCAGAATATGGGTCATTTTCACTACCCATGTTTTTTCAAGAAATCTCGAAAGAACCAAAAATCTGGCGAGAAAAAAAGAACCTGATTTGATACACTTCAGGGACTCCAGCTTCCCCAAGTTAATTAATCCCCTTTTCCTAACCAATATCTAATCCAAATCTAAGTCATGAAGTTTTTGTAGTGAAGCTGAGATCCTGTGTTGAAGCTCTTGACAGTAATTTTTGTCGCCATCACAGCTTTGCTAAGAGTCTCCTTTACTAGTTCTGTCAACTCCATCCTAAATTTGGTTTTTGCTCGGGCGCCTTGCCTTCATTGGCACCGGTCGATACTCAACTGAATTAGCTACTCGATTGTCCTCACAAGGCCAAGTGCACCTCATATTCCAAACACAGAGCCGAAGAAACGAAGGAATTGTGCCCGAACCTAGTACGATACTCGGTCACGAAGCTTACTAAGTTAAGGTTTTTACAACACGCCATTTTTATTTCGTGCCCGACTTTCCCCAACAGCAATGAAGTCTTTTCAATATATCTAAAGCTTGGAACTTTAGCTAAGATCTCGAAAAAAATAAGTAAAATAATAAACTATCTATCTACCCATTTTTCGCTTAATTTTAATCTTTTAACCCAACAGGGTGTCCATTGTTGGAGATTAAGTGGAAATAGAGGAATCACGGTTTATTTACGTTTAGTATTGGATAGTAAAGAAACGAGGGCCTTGAAGCTAATTCAATCTTATTAATCAGTCTGATTGTTTAAATTTAGATTTTGGAAAGTAAGATTAACCAAATTTGTTTTAAACTGCGGATTAAATTTAGCCTCGATTGTTTGGCTACGGGCGTTATTTTCAAGAGTAGGGAAGAATTTCTGCCAGGTCCACATCAGCAAATTTTCTAAATTTCTATCTATTCTTTGCTAAACGAGTAGGTACTAGCTTGGACAATTTTCCTAACGTAAGGTGAAAACGCCAAAACTTTCATTCGCAGAGAACCGTTACGAATATTTATTAGCCTAAACCCGCTGAACTTTTCTTCCCCTTCTATGAAGGAAGAGACTTTTCCCTCCCTCCACTAAGGGAAGAGGTTCCCCTCCTAAAACTTTTGTCTCTCGCCCTTTGACTTTACAACCCCCCTTGTTGCCCTAACGGAGGAGACCTCTTATAGGTCCTTAACAACTTTTTGCCTTGCCCCTTCAAATTCGTTTAGTAACGAATTTAATAATAATATACGTACATATTGAGGAGCCTCTACTACACTTATTGTAGTCTAGTTCTAGTTCTAACGTAAGGTGAAAACGCCAAAACTTTCATTCGCAGAGAACCGTTACGAATATTTATTAGCCTAAACCCGCTGAACTTTTCTTCCCCTCCTTTGAAGGAAGAGACTTTTCCCTCCCTTCACTAAGGGAAGAGGTTCCCCTCCTAAAACTTTTGTCTCTCGCCCTTTGACTTTACAACCCCCCCTTGTTGCCCTTACGGAGGAGACCTCTTGTAGGTCCTTAACAACTTTTTGCCTTGTCCCTTCAAATTCGTTTAGTAACGAATTTAATAATAATATACGTACATATTGAGCAGCCTCTACTATACTTATTGTAGTCTAGTAGTCTAGTTGATGGCATTTTTTTCCCTCGCAATTCACTTTCATGAGAACTTGACCGGTTTTTTTTTTTTTGCTCAAACACTTCTCTAGATTCAGCCATTCCGGTAGTAGGAACCTACCTCCTATTTTATCTTTTTACTTTTTTTATTTAAGTACGTAGGTATACCTACCTCCCTACAAACTTGAAGACGAAATTTGCTAGTTTCTTGAGTAAAAACTTGACCTCGCCGGGAATCGAACCCGGGTCTCCCGCGTGCAAGGCGAGCGCAGTGACCACTTTACGCCATGGGAGCTGACTTATAATTATTATAAAAACGCAAAGAAAATGAAGAGAAGAATAAGATGGGTATTGGGTAAGGGGGAAAAATATAAACGAAAATTAGGAAAATAATATTTCAAGCAGCTTTTCGTTCTAAGTCAATAGTATTCCATTGAATTTCTAGTCTGGCGAAGACGGGGGGAGAAGAAATTTTAAGTAGGTAGTAGGTACCCTATTTAGTGTGTTTTAGATTTTATACTTTGGTTCAGTGAACTGTAGAACTTCTTCAGGAAAAAGAGACCCAAATCGATGGGGCCGCAAAATACATCCTCAGCACTAACGGCTCTCAAAGGACCGATCGGCCCGCCCAAAATGAGATGTGCAATTGTCCTTTATTCAAAGCTACCTCTTCCAGCTCTCGCCATCTCTCTCTCTCTCCTTCCTTCCCCCTCTCTTCCCTACCTCTTTCTCTCTTCCTTCTCTCTATCTCTCTCCTACCTATATCCTCCCTCTCTCTTTCTCTTCACTAATTCTTATACAGCACTGCATTAATTTTCTCCTAAAATTAGAATCTATAGGTACATAAAATACACAAAGGTTGATTATTCCCTCTCTTTCCCTTTTTGTTCTCGTCCTTATTTCTCCCCCTCTTCCCCTTTCTCAAACCCTCCATTTTTCTTTCCCTCTCCTCCTCCGCCCCTCTTCCCTCTGCTCCTTTTCCTCTTCCCCTCCGTTCCCCTATTTTCCCTTATCTGCTTTCTAGTAAACAAGCTAACGAATTAAAAAAGATTAAAAAATTTCCACCTCCTCTTCCTCTCCACTTCACTCCGTCTACTGGAAGGCAAATTAGGGTTAATCATTAGGGGATTAGGAAGGTATGCTTGCTGAGAGGTAAGATAAGATGGTTTTGCCCCATTAGAACCCGAAGAGCAGAGTGCCCCATTAGAATCCCATAGGGTATTGGCCAAATAATCATGCTCTGCCTGGGATATTTTCCTTTTTTCATAATTATTCCCTTTTCCCTCCTTCTTTTTTCCCCTCTCCTTTTCCTCTCTTCCCCTCACCCCCTCTCTCTCTCTCTCATTGGAGATGGAGAATAATTGGTTTGAAGAGAAGAAGAAGAACAAGAAATAGAGGTGGTGGAAGAAGAATTCTGAATTTACTCTCAATTTATAACCTAACCTCAAAAATCTAAAACCCGCAGAGCCTATCTGACTTCCCCTCTCTCTTTCTGCCTCTATTTCCTTCTCATTTTTCTTTAATTTCACCCGAAATTAGCCTTTGTTCTCAGGCAGAACTAAAAATAAATAAATAAATGGGCGTTTCTCAGTCTTTGTTATTTGTTAGCAGTGAAATAGCTGCTATCTTGGACTTTATGGGTATATGACATACATTGTATGTCTGACATACACAGGGGTCTATAGAATGACTATCCCGTTGTATGTTCCTAACAAATTGAATTCATGGTTATGCGCACTAAGAAGGTTTCAGAGCAGGCCAGGAATCCATGCATGACCAATACGGGAGGACTACCTTCCTGTTTAGGGAGAATCCGGTAGAGAGAGATAATGTAGCCATCTTCAGTTGTGACCTTGTGCTCTTCGCTCTTGTAGCCCCATAGCTCTATCAAGGCCGCCTGAAAGCAACCAGCAGATATTCATTGAATCACACTCAGGCCGGAGGCCACAAAGTGAGTTTAAACTCCGATTAGGTTTTAAACTCGGTTCAAGCAATCTGATTGGCTGAAAATTTTGGAATTTTTAAAAATCAACCAATCAGATTGCTTAATTCGAGAGTTAATAATTGTTAATAGCTTTCTACTTTCCTTACTGTATGACTACCTATAAAAGGAAGATGTGTAGGTCCAATCAAATTCATGTTATTTCCGGTTGATTTGGTCCGCAGTTGCAAAAAGAAAATATGTACCCATTAGTAGGTATTAACTGGATTACCTGCATACAGATGAGTAAAGGTGAACTTACTTCGGATGTGGTAAAATTATTTTAGATAGGTACCTAGTCCTTTAATTTTAAAAACAGGTAAAATGATATCGCACCGTTTTACTTGAATGAAGCGTTTACATTACAATAAATCGATTAACACAAATAAAATTGGGACGACGTCTATGTTGGCACACTATAATAAATCTAAATAAATAAAAATTGGGACGGAACTTTAAGTTGCGTTTGGCTATGTTCTTTAAAGTGTACACATGGTTTTCTTTTTGGTCCTATGAAAATTCGAGGCAGATAGATAACAAGATTTATGCTCCAGGTAGTTTACTGTAGTGTCGGAGGTACCTATTACCTACGATAAAATTTTCTGCCAGCCTGGTTAGGTTAGAGTCGTAGAGGGTAGAGCGTCTGCCCTGTAAGCTCTAGGCCGCGTGTTAAATTCCCGCCTGGGTTGAACTTTGTCCTAAAAAGATGAGGTTCGTTCTCGGAACGGCTGGTTTTCTCCTATCCTGAGCGCCTGAGCCAGCCTAGTTAGCGTGGTTGGTAGCACGTCTGCCTTATAAGCGTTAGGCCGCGGGTTCAATTTCCACCCAGGGCGGATTTTATACTGGAGGGATAATTTTTGCTCGGAACGGCGAATGTAGGTAAGAGACATGAAAACATTTTGGTCATTCGGATGTGAATATTCTAATCAATGTGATTTTTCACGCCGAATCGAATGGTGCTACTTTTAACACTCTCTGACTTACAGTTGAGAATTTGCGGGTTCGATACTTCCCTGTGTCGACAAATTTCCCTTTTATTCATGAACCGTTACCAAATAAGCAAGTGAATAGTTAATCCCATGTGATTTTTCACGTAAAATCGAATGGTGCTACTTTTCTTTCATTCACTCTCTGACTTACAGTTTATAAGTTGCGGGTTCGATACTCCCCTGTGTCAACAAATTTCCCTTTTATTTGTGAACTCTACCAAATAAGCAAGTGAATAGTTAATCCCATGTGATTTTTCACGCGGAATCGAATGGTGCTACTTTTAGAACTGTCCGACTTACAGTTGAGAAGTTGCGGGTTCGATACTCCCCGGTGTCAACAAATTTCCCTTTTATTCGTGAACTGTTACCAAATAAGCAAGTGAATAGTTAATCCCATGTGATTTTTCACGCGGAATCGAATGGTGAAACTTTTAGAACTGTCCGACTTAATGTAATAGAAAGTCGTGTGATGTTCACACCAGATTTTATTCGTCAACCGTTACCAAATAAGCAAGTGAATAGTTAATCCCATGTGATTTTTCACGCGGAATCGAATGGTGAAACTTTTAGAACTGTCCGACTTAATGTAATAGAAAGTCGTGTGATGTTCACACCAGATTTTATTCGTCAACCGTTACCAAATAAGCAAGTGAATAGTTAATCCCATGTGATTTTTCACGCGGAATCGAATGGTGAAACTTTTAGAACTGTCCGACTTAATGTAATAGAAAGTCGTGTGATGTTCACACCAGATTTTTTATAATAAAAACCTTGCTTATTATTATTTCAGAGGAAAAAAAAAATGCCAGCCTAGTTAGCTTAGTTAGTTGGTAGTGCGTCTGCCTTGTAAGCGCTAGGCCGCGGGTTCGATTCCTGCCCGGGGCGGATTTCATCCTGATGGTATATGTTCGTTCTCGGAACGGCTGGCTTTCTCCTATCCTGTCTTCCTTCTCTCTTCGATTTCGGGACGATAAGACCATAGCAGTTACAGTTCCCTCTGTCAAACCTCTTAAAAAAAAAAAAAAAATGTCTTTATTTATTGATGTTTAAATGTTCATATTGTTTCTCAATTCCTAATTATTAATTATTTTAATGTGGTAATTTTGTTGAATAACAAGTAATTTTATGATCATTATTATTTCTTCAAATTAAATTGATCCCAAGGGCAAGGAAAACCTAGCCTAGACCCTTGACAAATGGAGTGTGCCTGAAGGCATGTAAAGATGAGATATTTACTTCTTCATATGAGCATAAGTTTCCCAGTCTTATTCAACACCAGAGTTCTCTTCGTTAACTTAGTTGTGGTCTTGGTAGTTTTATTTTTCCTACGTACAGCATAATGAACTGGGTGCCTGTGTTTTATGTGCATCGTGATGTAATCTCTACGCAGAGCCTTGTACTTGCAATATGGACAACTAAATGGCTTCTCTCCTGTGTGAACCTTGATGTGTCTAGCCATATGATGTTTGTAGAATGTAGTACGTACGTACGTACGTACGTACGTTACGTACGTACGTACGTTACGTACGTACGTACGTTACGTACGTACGTACGTTACGTACGTACGTACGTTACGTACGTACGTACGTTACGTACGTACGTACGTTACGTACGTACGTACGTTACGTACGTACGTACGTTACGTACGTACGTACGTTACGTACGTACGTACGTTACGTACGTACGTACGTTACGTACGTACGTACGTTACGTACGTACGTACGTTACGTACGTACGTACGTTACGTACGTACGTACGTTACGTACGTACGTACGTACGTTACGTACAGACCATGGGCTAAAAACCACTTTTTTGGAATCAGGGGACCCCAAAACGGATATTTCCACCCATTTCCCGATTTTGAAAATTTGGACCGATTGCAATACTTTCTCATTACCTTGTATAGGTTCCCTATACGTAAGGGTAATAGAAAGTAAAAAACAAGACTGCTCAGCAATATTTCGGACCAGGGGGAGAGGAAAGGGAGGAGAAAATGATACTATTCGGGTCCTCCTCCCTTGGTTTTGCATTATCATAATCCTAATGGTATCAATGGGAGAGATAGGGGTACATCAGAATGGAGGAGAGTATAGGCTAGTCCAGAGGAAATGGGGGTATTTTTCCTGAGATACCTACTAGGCTAGCATAGTACTACCATTTTTTACTTTCTATTACTACAGTTTGCGAGCTATACTAGTAATGAAAGTATTGCAATCGGTCCAAATTTTCAAAATCGGGAAATGGGTGGAAATATCCGTTTTAGGGTCCCCTGATTCCAAAAAAGTGGTTTTCAGCCCATGGTCTGTACGTTACGTATACGTATGTACGTACTACAGGTTTAAATGGGAAAAAGTAGAATGTTGTGAACAAAATATCTCAAGAACGGTTTGTCGTAAAGCGATGAAATTTGGTATGCTATCCCGGTATGGTCCAAGAACGCGACTGTAACAATTTGGTAAAAATCGGATAATCACCCATTCAGATATTAACCAAAGTAATTGTTGCTTAACCCTCATTTCGTGGAAAATGTTGAAAAGGTTGTGAACAAAATATCTCAAGAACGGTATGTCGTAGAGAAATGAAATTTGGTATGCTATCCCGGTATGGTCCAAGGACGCGACTGTAACAATTTGGTAAAAATCGGATAATCACCCATCCAGATATTAACCAAAGTAATTGTTGCTTAACCCACATTTCGTGGAAAATGTTGAAAAGGTTGTGAACAAAATATCTCAAGAACGGTTTGTCGTAGAAATGAAATTTGTTATGCTATCTACAGGTTTAAATGGGAAAAAGTAGAAAGTTGTGAACAAAATATCTCAAGAACGGTTTGTCGTAGAGAAATGAAATTCGTACAGGTTTAAATGGGAAAAAGTAGAAAGTTGTGAACAAAATATCTCAAGAACGGTTTGTCGTAGAGAAATGAAATTTTCCGGTATGGTCCAAGGACGCGACTGTACAATTTGGTAAAAATCGGATAATCACCCATCCAGATATTAACCAAAGTAATTGTTGCTTAACCCTCATTTCGTGGAAAATGTTGAAAAGGTTGTGAACAAAATATCTCAAGAACGGTTTATCGTAGAGAAATGAAATTTGGTATGCTATCCCGGTATGGTCCAAGGACGCGACTGTAACAATTTGTGAAAATCGGATAGTCACCCATCCATATATCAACCAAAGTAATTGTTACTTAACCCTCATTTCGTGGAAAATGTTGAAAAGGTTGTGAACAAAATATCTCAAGAACGGTTTGTCGTAAAGCGATGAAATTCGTACAGGTTTAAATGGGAAAAAGTAGAAAGTTGTGAACAAAATATCTCAAGAACGGTTTGTCGTAGAGAAATGAAATTTTCCGGTATGGTCCAAGGACGCGACTGTACAATTTGGTAAAAATCGGATAATCACCCATCCAGATATTAACCAAAGTAATTGTTGCTTAACCCTCATTTCGTGGAAAATGTTGAAAAGGTTGTGAACAGAATATCTCAAGAACGGTTTGTCGTAAAGCGATGAAATTTGGTATGCTATCCCGGTATGGTCCAAGGACGCGACTGTAACAATTTGGTAAAAATCGGATAGTCACCCATCCTGATATTAACCAAAGTCATTGTTGCTTAACCCTTATTTCGTATAAACGGTAAGAGACATCGAAAACATTTGGTCATTCGGATGTGAATATTCTAATCAATGTGATTTTTCACGCCGAATCGAATGGTACGTGCTACTTTTAGTACTGTCTGACTTACGGTTGAGAAGTTGCGGGTTCGACACTTCCCTGTGTCAACAAATTTCCCTTTTATTCGTGAACTGTTACCAAATAAGCAAGTGAAGACACCTGTGAGTCAGGCTGATTTTGCTATCCAAAAAAGTCATGAATTATGAATGTCATGATAATGAAGATCAGTGTTCACTATTAGTACCTATTAGTACTTAAGTGCCTACGTTATTTTGTAGGTACTGAGTAGGTAGATATATGCTATTGGTCTAGCTACCTATCAAGGTATGATGATTTTGATGAGTTGCCTATTTTGTCATCTCTGTGCCTTTTTGTGTATTTGTTGAAAATCTCAGTTAGATCTTGGGGATTTGGAATTACGGTTAAATCAGCAACAGAAGCCGCATCCCAAGAAGCGACAGACCAAAATAGCACCATTAAAAGTTGCAGCGTAATTTGCTTCTGAGAGAGGGACAGAGATGGAGGTCGCTCAGAGGAGAGGTCTAGTTCATTTTATTGATAAGACATTAAGAACGTAATTATTGACCTTGATTTGTGGCGAACAAAACCACAGGCCAAATCTAATTAGAGAAGCCTGTGATAGTTGAATGCGGGTAAATTCGATAAAGCTATTTCCACTTTGAACAATTGTCACAATCTCGTGTGTAACTACCTTCGTGCAATAATTGAGCATCTTACGCCGTTGCATGGAATATTAACTACGAAATATAACGAGTCAATTAAAGAAACAGTGGTTCTTTACTCTTCCATCTTAAAATGCTCCATCAATAGGTATTTCCTAAATGGTTTCTGACTGTGATTCTCAATGGTTCTTTTGAGGGCAGCTTCTTACCCTTGAATTTCAAAGGATCTTGAGAGATCATTTCTGTGAATCAAAGACTCATTTGAGATCGACTTTGAAAGGATCATGTTCAACGGATCATATAGTTTGTTGTTGTTGTTGTTGTTGTAGTGGCTTTGGCTATAGCCTAAAGGTGATGACAAATGCTGAAATTGAATGAAACGTCACTGAAACTGGATTTAAAAACCCTTAAGAGACATATTTTGTATTTATAAATATGAATCTTTAATATTGATAATATTGCTTACTATCTACATAGGTAATTCCCTAGCAGCGAAATAATGCTGCAAGTGTCTTAGATGCCCACCCTTCTGATGGGACACTAAATAATGTTTTCTATTTACATACATTAATTTGTTTTCTTTATTTTGTTCATGTTTATGTAAAAATAAAGAGTTATGAAAAATTCTATACATAATATAGCGAGAAATTAAAAACATACCTACAGGCACCTACCAACATAGGACCAAGAGTGAGCCCACATTATTTCTGGGCGTCCAAAGGGGGTTTTTTTTTCACCCCAATTCTTCCAACACTGTGACAGGCATGCAAGGTACCTCTGTAGGTATTTGATGTATGTATGTAGGTACTGTGAAAAATGTTGAGTAAAAACTTGGAGCGTGATTCATTCAAATAGAAAAGGCAAAAAGTAAGAAGGTACCTACATATATTTAATTTGAACGAAATGTACATAAAAATTGTCTAGTTAAAACTTATTCACTGCGTTCAAATTAGAAGATATGTAGATACAAATTGGTATCCGGTATCTTATTGGATATGGCATAGGGGGATATTCGATACTTCATTATCTTATCAACTTATTCAGTGCTATATTCCCATTAGTTCTCGAGTTATAATCAACTCCAATGGAGTTATCTTATCTCCAGATAGAACTAGTTTCATTGATTTTGTTGAATCTATGTAGATAACTACATAGAAACCTCCTAGTAGATAGTAGAAAAGTATTAGAGTTCCATCTTATAGAGTTCTAACCTCCTAGTAGACAAGTACAGTGTAAGAGTTCCATCTTATTGGTACCACAGGGCCGTGTTTGGTGGCCAGGGTCCCCTAGGCTCCCCCTCGGGATTTTTGTTTCTTTACTGTGGCCGGTTTAGTCAAGAGAGCCGAAAGCTATTAAAACAACTGTCAAAATGGGGAAATTTTCAGACTGTGACAAAGTACGAGATCACAAAATATGATCTCGTTGGTACCTACATAGAATAATAGATCACAAAAGGAGCCCACCGCCCGTCTAGTTAGCTTGGAGGGTAGCGCGTCTGTTCTAACCTCCTAGTAGACAAGTACAGTGTAAGAGTTCCATCTTATAGAGTTCTAACCTCCTAGTAGACAAGTACAGTGTAAGAGTTCTATCTTATAGGTACAGGGCCGTATTTAGTGGCCAGGGTCCCCTAGGCTTCCCCTCGGGATTTTTGTTCCTTTACTGTGGGCCGGACTCTGTTTAGTCAATAGAGCCGAAAGCTATTAAAACAACTGTCAAAATGGGAAAATTTTCAGACTGTGACAAAATACGAGATCACAAAATATGATCTCGTTGGTACCTACATAAAATGAGGAGCTGGGTGCAAAAAGGGAAATATGGATTTTTTTGCCCTTTTTGCGTAAAACGGTTTTTTGAATAGAACGTGGTGCGCTCTTCCAGCGTTTGAACTGCAGTGATAACTTTTTTTTTCGGTGAGTTACAGCGTTTTTTGTAAACATACTTTTCAAGGATTTTGATGAAAAATTGAAAACTTTAAAGTTATCTAAATATCTCAGTTTGATGATTTTCATTTATTGCCCTTTTTGCACCCAGCTCCTCAAATAATAGATCACAAAAGGAGCCCACCGCCCGTCTAGTTAGCTTGGAGGGTAGGGCGTCTGCCTTGTAAGCGTTAGGTCGCCGATTAGATTCCCGCCCGGGGCGGATTTTATCCAGAATAAATAAAGTTTGTTCTCTGAACTTCTGGCCTTCTCCTGTCCTGTCTTCTTTCTCTCTTCGATTTCGGGACGATAAGACCTTAGCAGTTACAGTTCTATCAAACCTCTTGAAAAAAAGCGCCACCACTACCATCGGGTTAAACCCATCTTGTCTCGCGTGTATTCTCACTGAGTTACGTAGTCACGAGACATACGGACCTCATAAATTTAATTAGAATTTTAATTGCCGAGTGCGATTTGCTGTGATTAATTGATTATACTTCCATACTTTGTTTTGCGAAATGTTTTGCAATTCATTTTGCATGCTTGCAAATTTTGCATTCATGCAAATCATTTTGATAGAAGATTAACGTCACATGTAAATTATTCATGACACCTGTGAGTCAGGCTGATTTTGCTATCCAAAAAAGTCATGAATTATGAATGTCATGATAATGAAGATCAGTGTTCACTATTAGTATTAGCACTTAAGTGCCTGCGTTATTTTGTAGGTACTGAGTAGGTATATATGCTATTGGTTTAGTTACCTATCAAGGTATGATGATTTTGATATGTTGCCTATTTTGTTACCTCTGTGCCTTTTTGTATCTTTGTTGAAAACCTCAGTTAGATCTTGGGGATGTGGAATTACGGTTAAATCAGCAACAGAAGCCGCATCTCAAGAAGCGACAGACCAAAATAGCACCAATAAAAGTTAAAGCGTAATTTGCTTCTGAGAGAGGGACAGAGATGGAGGTCGCTCAGAGGAGAGGTCTAGTTCATTTTATTGATAAGACATTAAGAACGTGATTATTGACCTTGATTTGTGGCGAACAAAACCACAGGCCAAATCTAATTAGAGAAGCCTGTGATAATTGAATGCGGGTAAATTCGATAAAGCTACCACTTTGAACAATTGTCACAATCTCGTGTGTAACTACCTTCGTGCAATATAATTGAGCATCTTACACTGTTGCACGAAATATCAGCTACGAAATAAAAAGTCAATTGAAGACACATCAGTAGTTCTTTAGTCTTCCATCTTATAATGTTACTTGACAAAATATCCCACCTGGAAAAACCTACGAAGTAGGCCGAATAAGAGGGGATGAAGAAAAAACTATATACTGTGAGATATTGCAGATATCGTTGCTTGACCTAAATACATAAGGTAGCTAGGTACTTTTTCAGGTATAGGTACTTGAGTGTCTATATACACAGTTATGCCGGCAATGCCGGCATAATTTCAATTGGTTTGACTGAAATTTCATGTCTGTCTCCCAAGTCAAGAACTTCACGTCCTTTTGCTTCTAAACTAGTCGTTTTCAATAAATTACCTGAATGGTTTCTGACCGTAAACCAAGTCCTCAGTGGCTCATTTGAGAGCAGCTTCTTACCCTTTGAATTTCAAAGGATCGGGATAAAGTTTCTGTGAATCAAAGACTCATTTAGGAGCGTTCTACTAAACTGACAAATATCTCTTATATCAGCCATACACCAGGGTGATGGTCTCTAGCCATGTTTAATTGGCTCGTCCTGAACCGCAGTCAACCATCATGAGGACTTGTGCTTGCTTTTTTCAAGCAGAGAGAACCCTTTGAAACTATCAGCTAGCTAGGCTGGTTAGGGTTAGCTGTTCTTCTCCCTGTTTATAGTCGCACAGCCAGATCACATACATAGTTTAGGAGCGTTCTACGTTCTGGATTGAGTAAGAAATGAGTAGGAACCCTACCAATTTTATTCCTCAATGGTTCATTTGAGAGCAGCTTCTGACCCTAGAATTTCCAAGGATCGCGATAAATCGCGTCTGTTAATCAAAGACTCATTTGAAACCGGATTTGATTTGAACGGATCATGTTCAAAAAATAGTTCAGGAGCGTTCTACGTTCTGGATTGAGTAAGAAATGAGTAGGAACCCCGCACGCCCCCTCATCAGAATCAATGTAAGTGTCTCTGATCTAGGTTATAATTTTCTAATAATCAGTCACATCCTTTATCCTTGAGCGGTGTACAGTTCGTGATACCGGTGATTGCGATAGGACTGTCCAGTCTTGAACTTGTTAATTTTTCCGTAGCGTGTTGGGCTTGCGAGCTGGCGAATTGCGTCAGACATAAGTCTTGAGTTTTAGTGTTGGTTTTAATATGTAGGTATACCTTATTTATACTGTCGGCGAAGACTGAAAAGTCCCATTATTTTGGCAATAAGTTAAGACTCAGTAAGGCAATAGTGTTGAGTCTTGACGAATAGAATACCCATTTTGGTGTTTTGCATTGTACCAAAGTTTTAATTAAAAGTACCTATCAAAGACCAACGAGGTTATGTTGACTCTTTGTTGAAGTATGCTGTATGCAAGTTGGTTCAAAAACCTTTGACAGTTGTTCGGTTCCTGGATCAGTAACGGAACAAAACTACGAGCTACATCTCTAGATATTTCTTATGTAGGTAAATAAACATGTAATTAAATCAGAAATCTGGAAAGGCATGTTCCATGTTTTCCCAGTCGCGAGTTGTTCCAAAGGAGCTAAATCATTTTGGTAATTGACAGGAATGAGGAAAGGCCTTTATTTAGCAGTCAGAGATAATAAATTGAATTTCCATCAGCAGCTGTTCAGAAACTAATTTGTCATGTTACCTAACCATAATTATTAGTTCTTGACATAATAAATGTGCTTGAAATGAGTGTGCATCTGCAATTCTGCATGGACCTACCTAAGTACAACAATGTAGGTAGTAGATTCATACATAATTATGTATCATGTATCAATGTATCATGAACCGCAATGACATTTTGTACTGAATCTTACCTTGGCACCGCTTCCGAATTACTTCAAGGGGCTTTCTTTTACATTCATGTCTATCCAAATTCAAGAATGGAAAAGTTTGTCAGAAAATTTCCGCCTTGCCCAGTATTCGAACCCAGCACCTTAGAGAGACCCAGCACCAAAAAGATCGTTTTGCTTGATCTACATTTCGCTTCTTCTGACAACACTCTAACAGTGATAGCAAATTCGCGATTTGACAGTTCATTTACCTCTCGGTTCTGTTGTATAATAGAACATCTGGAGCTTATTACCAACAAGAACTACTAGTAGACTCTGTTGGTGTCTAGAGTAGTGAGTGGTGAGTGTTGATTCAGCAACATGGCTTACCGGTCTATCTGTGCTACATGATGCATGCTGCGATCTTACTTTCACTTTGGCGAGATCTCCACCGAGTGCAGGCAAATCGGTTTTGTTTCTCGAATCATTGAGATAGTACCTATACCTAATTACCTATAGTTCAAATAGATTAATATAATAAAATTATACCTTTATTTGCCCAGCGCGCAGCGGCCGGGTTAAGCAGCGCGCACACTGATCATACACTTACAACACTTACAACACTTCAGACATTTCCGACAAATTTTGTATTTTGCTTCCTATGTTAACTAATGGTAGACCGCACACCTATCCGTATCAGACATTTCCAACACTTACGACATCATCATACACTTCCAACACTTCCGACATGATGTTGGAAGGTTTGCTTTTTGAGCAAAATTGTTGTAATGTCTGACAGTCTTGAAGCTGTTTCCTGCTGAAAGAGGGGGGTAAAGTGCAATTAAAATTTATAAATTCAATTTAATTTCCGGTTTAAAATTTTAATTTACAGTTTTAACTTAATTTCTTGTTTAAAATTTTAATTGAATGTCTACTTTAAAATTTTATTTTAAAATGAATAATAAATATAATTTACAAATACCCATTAAAAAAATCAATAAGAACAAATTTAATTTTTTAATAAACTAGGGCGAACTCAACACACACACACACCACAGACCCAACACGCACAAACACACACACACACACACCCATCCCACACCACAGACCCAACACACACACACCCATCCCACACCCACCCATCCCACACACACACAATCACCCACAAACACACCCACACCCACAAAACACAGAACTAACCCACCCATCCCACATACACAATCACACACCACACCCATTCGCCACACAGACACACACACCACAGAACTAACACGCACACCACAGAACTAACACACACACACACACACACCCATCCCACACACACAATCACACACCACACCCATCCCACACACACAATCACACACCACACCCATTCCGCACACACACACCACAGAACTAACACACACACACACCCATCCCACACACACAATCACACACCACACCCATTCGCCACACACACACAATCACACACACACACCACAGAACTAACACACACACCACAGGACTACCACAACACTAAACTGAAACTGAATTGAGCATCCGACATTCGACCGATGTTGGAAATGTATGATTGGTGTGCGGTATAGAAGCTTCCAACATGTTGTATGGAAATGTTGGAAATGTCTGAAGTGTTGTAAGTGTATGATCAGTGTGCGCGCTGCTTTAATGCAAAAGCATGTTGAGTGTACCAGTGTGAAAAGTGTGTGAGTGTGTCTCCATCACTGTCCTCCCAAACGACTGAGGTCTGGACTATGAGACCTCCGATGAGCTAGAATCTAGATTACGGATTAATATGTATAGCCTGTTAAGCAGCGTCCACACGATTGTCAAACGATTGACATCGCCTTAAACTCATATACCTAAAGGTGTTAGGATCAAAGGATTTTTGTGTAATGGAAAAGCTAATAGTGTGAACGCAACAAATTGCTCAGTGCCTATTGTCCATTGAGTCCAGTCCTTGTATTTCGAGTATAAATCACTTCACCCCTGTATTTCGAATATTAATCAAATCTTTCCCGTTCTGTATGAAATTTTAAGCATTTCTATTGAAATCAGCGTGTTTCGAACTTCCTTTATCAGCGAAGAAAAAAAAAAGTGGTTGAGCCCCATTGTCAAACGATTGACATCGCCTTAAACTCATATACCTAAAGGTGTTAGTGTTAGGATCAAAGGATTTTTGTGTAATGGAAAAACTAATACTAGTGTGAACGCTACTTTAGGCACTGAGCAATTTGTTGCTCAGTGCCTATTGTCCATTGAGTCCAGTCCTTTATTTCGAGTATAAATCACTTCACCCCTGTATTTCAAATATTAATCAAATCTTTCCCGTTCTGCCCCCAGGTAATCCGCAGAGATGGCACCCAACATCACCAGCGCACCGACAGGAGTTCTATTTGAAGACGACAGTGCCGACACCCTCAGTCCATCCGTCAGTCGGACGGACACAGTCGAGAAACAGAGAATCGTCACCAACGCTACCCGAGAGTACAAACTACAAATCGTTTGGCGGAATGTCATCCTGTTTGCCTACCTGCATTTGGCGGCCCTGTATGGCGCCTACCTTCTAGTCACATCGGCCAAGTGGCCTACAGTCATATGGGGTAAGTGTTTTGTTCCCTAGATAAGGTATTTTATTCCCCTACCTTCTAGTCACATCGGCCAAGTGGCCTACAGTCATATGGGGTAAGTGTTTTGTTCCCTAGATAAGGTATTTTATTCCCAAGTAGGATAGAATAGAATATGCCTTGTTTATCCTGCTCGAATGAGAATAAAAAGTCCCTTTACCCCAGCAGTCTAAACAAGGTCTCGTGTATTTTATGGGTAGGTATAAGAACAAGTAGGTACATATCAAGATAATGTAAGGTGGTTTTAAGGTTCTTATTGACAAAATATATTTGGTTGAATTGGTTGGAAGTCGAATACACAAATAACACTCTTGTCCTAAATGGAGTCAAACAAGTAGGTACATATCAAGATAATGTAAGGTGGTTTTAAGGTTCTTATTGACAAAATATATTTGGTTGAATTGGTTGGAAGTCGAATCTACACAAATAACACTCTTGTCCTAAATGGAGTCACCGAACAACGCCGGGTGTGATAAGGGCTCTAAGCCTAGGTACTGATCCGTCATTCCGCACTCAAAGTGTTCTCCAACTAAAATATACTGAGTCACGCTGACTCGAATAATGACAATGAATAATAATATTGTTTGATTTTGGACATTTTTGAATAATTCAGGACCAAAGGTGACATAGTATTCATTTTCTGTGGTTCTCGGGTTTAGATTCATATTTCCCTTTTATTTGGTGTTCAAACTTGCCTGACACAAACTGACTTAAAATGAACCTAGCACCCACCTAAAGAGACAAGACTTGACTGAACAATTGATTTATCACACTATGTAAATGATTCAGAAGTCAAGAACCTAGTCAATAACGAAGGCTTGAATTCGGAAATCAACTGATTTGGAAAATTCCCTTGAACTACACAACTGTTACGTAATAAGTACTTTACTTATGCCTATCTAAGCCACATTAGGTATGTACTTGTACCTCTATTTAGATATCTAGGCACACATAGGTACCGAGTTTATATATGTACATACGTACGAGTATGTAGGTACATTTGGCTGTAGATGTCTACTTTTGAGTACAATACAATCTCAGATGTACCTAAGTAGTACCTTTACGATACCTTCGTGTGTAGTCTGCGTAGGAGTGTAGGTATAGGTATGATTATGATTTTCAAAAACATCAAGTTTGGCCCAAGCTATACAGTACCTGGGGGATAGATGTTCTTCACAAGCATTTCGTTGTCAATTTCACTGAGCAACTTGGCTTTTTCCTTGGCAACAATATCTTTGGCTACCCTTTAACACCAGCATGACCCGTATCCCTGTCACACTTAGGCATACAATGTACAACAAAGGTTTTCATATGATTTAAAATACTATTTTTGTAATAATTTGTTCGACTGGAAGTTTGTAATGGAAGTCGCGCGACCCGGCAGCTAGGTTCGGAACGCCACCTTAATCAACATTTGTGCTGTGACTGTATGTAAACATCAGATCAGAGGCCTTCTGATTTTCCATAACTCCACCCTCCACCCTGATTTGAATTTTATCAAGGCCCATTTATTTTGGTTTTCACGGTGATTAATGCAACAATTACATATAGGTACAACATTAAATTGGGTTTACCTTGGCCAAATACCTTCTCGTAGGGACAACATCGTTTAAAAATAGGTAGGTAGCTCTAGCTTAACATCATCTCGTAATTCGTCGCTCGTTTAAAGTGTGCGAAACGCGTGAATCATGTGATTTTCTCTCTACCTAATAGGTAGGTACTTACTCGCGTGTATATTGTACAAACATACCCGGCCTTGACCCAATCTCACCTTCGTACAAAAATTTTGTCCACCCGCGTTGAAAATTTCATGTCTCCGCTCCGGCCAAAATAAGAGAATGAATGAAATGTATCATAGGAGCAAACATATTTAATCGATGCCTCAGTACAAACTACATACAATTTTATAGGTAGGTCAGTTCAGGGGTTCTCAAAATTACAAAGGATGTTTGACCCTTGGTGTAGTGTTTTGGAGTGATCTCCTTACAAGGGATGCATTTTTGACCGGTTGGCCTCACCCTGTAATAATATGGATGAGAAACCAGATCTTTTCTGAGGTTTCTCATCCATACACCCACGCAAATATTCCTGTCGAATCCTCCGACACTTATGTACGCAATCTAACATTTGTGCTGTGACTGTATGTAAATGTAAACATCAGAGGCCTTCTGATTTTCCATAACTCCACCCTCCACCCTGATTTGAATTTTATCGAGGCCCATTTATTTTGGTTTTCACGGTGATTAATGCAACAATTACATATAGGTACAACACTAAATTGGGGTTACATTAGCCAAATACCTTCTCGTACGGACAACATCGTTTAAAAAATAGGTAGGTAGGTAGCTCTATCTTAACATCATCTCGTAATTCGTCTCTCGTTTAAAGTGTGCGAAACGCGTGAATCATGTGATTTTCTCTCTACCTAATAGGTACTTACTCGCGTGTCACACTCTTTATTATTATTATTAGTAATATTAATAAAATACTTATATGAAATTCGGCCAAATATTCTCAACCTCTGATTTGGCACGTTCTCTGTGTTCAGAGTGAAGAGTTCATAACACTTTCAGGGACATAGAGACGAGATGCTGTCAAATTACATACTCTGTGTGTCGTGTCATTAGCATTACCTACCGCCTACCGGGGTGTATGAGATGATGTTTTCATTTCTATTAGCTCATCATTGGTAATATGTACGTGAATATACCTTTATAAAGATGTAAAATGGATTTAAATGAGGCATTATCACTACATAAAACCACACATCGAATCATATGTTTCAGGGACATAGAGACGAGATGCTGTCAAATTACATACTCTGTGTGTCGTGTCATTAGCATTACCTACCGCCTACCGGGGTGTATGAGATGATGTTTTCATTTCTATTAGCTCATCATTGGTAATATGTACGTGAATATACCTTTATAAAGATGTAAAATGGATTTAAATGAGGCATTATCACTACATAAAACCACACATCGAATCATACTTACTCACCACATGATTAACCACAAATCCCTAATCTTCTCGGAAAAAATCAACCACAAATCCCTAATCTTCTCGGAAAATCAAGATTTTCCAATCGAATGTACCTATGCATGTAATCAGCAGTTATCTTGATACCTAGTAACCTCATCCTATATTACTTGCTTACTTTCCGTTTCCGGAACCACCTTTAAATCTTGAACTTCCAGAAGTTGAACAGCTCTCTGGTTGGCCTCCTTTAGGTCAACGTGTGTACCTCTTCACCTCGTCGATCGACCATCTATTGACGGTCGACTGTGTGGACACAGCTTAACATCGGAAAATCAAGATTTTCCAATCGAATGTACCTATGCATGTAATCAGCAGTTATCTTGATACCTAGTAACCTCATCCTATATTACTTACTTACTTACTTTCCGTTTACGGAACCACCTTTAAATCTTGAACTTCCAGAAGTTGAACAGCTCTCTGGTTGGTCTCCTTTAGGTTAACGTGTGTACCTCTTCACCTCGTCGATCGACCATCTATTGACGGTCGACTGTGTGGACACAGCCTAACACTCTTCTTTCTGTCCACAGCGATACTTCTCTACCAAGCCAGTGGTCTCTCTTGATGTACCTAACAGTCTCTTCTTTCTGTCCACACTGTCCACAGCCATACTTCTCTACCAAGCCAGTGGTCTCTCTTGATGTACCTAATAGTCTCTTCTTTCTGTCCACAGCCATACTTCTCTACCAAGCCAGTGGTCTCTCTTGATGTACCTAATAGTCTCTTCTTTCTGTCCACAGCCATACTTCTCTACCAAGCCAGCGGTCTGGGCATCACAGCAGGAGCACACAGACTATGGGCACATCGTTCCTACAAAGCCAAGTGGCCGCTGCGCCTCATTCTCGTCATCTTCAACACGATAGCTTTCGAGAATCACGTCTACGAGTGGGCACGAGACCACAGGGTACACCACAAGTACAGCGAAACCAACGCCGACCCTCATAACGCCAAGCGGGGCTTCTTCTTTTCGCACATGGGGTGGCTGATGTGCAAGAAACATCCGGATGTCATTGAGAAAGGAAAGGGCATTGACCTCGCCGACCTGGAGCAGGACAAGCTGCTGATGTTCCAGAAGAAGTAAGTGTCAACTATCTATCATTCTATCTACATACCTAGTTATGTCCACGAACCCACGACCTAGCGCTTCCAAGGCAGGCTCGAATGCTCGACTTGAGTTGTTAAATCAGATTTTTTTCTCACTCCTTTTACTTTTTCGCCTTTTTCCGTGTACAGACGGGGTCGGCGTTTTTCGTCAGCCTCTCAATCAGCCCTAACTAGGGTGATTGGTTTGAGCTGACATTTGGTTTTGGGTACAAATTTTACAAGTGGATGCCCTTCGCACTCAACCTTTGCTGTATCTTTCACAAGGGGAATTCAGACTGGTATACTGTATACTCCCTGTTTAAAGTCCCCCAGCCCCATCTACTTCTACATACCTACTTATTTCCACGAACCCGTGACCTAACGCTTACAAGCTACGCTGCCCTTCAAGCGGCTGGCTCGACTAGTGTTATTAAAGCAGAATTTTTCTCACCAACTTCAGTTCATTGTATCCACATACGCTCAATGTTTTACAACATTCTTAAATGATTGGAAGTGTTCTCCACGTGCATGTAGGTAGGTAACTTAAGCACAATTAATTATGCATGCGAGTTTTCACATATAGCCGGCAAATGAGGAAAAAATTCGCCTGTTTTCATTAGGAACATAGATATTTAGGTACCAATCTAATCTCCATCAAATATTTTCCGAAATTAAAAATTCTAGGTTAATGAGTTTGAATTATGTAAAGGGGCACGACCACACGGCACGTGCCACTAACAGTTTAACTGGTGGCTTTGGTAACTGATGGTTGTGGGTTCGAATCCTGACATATGTAGATATATATACTATAACAGGGATTTCTCCTTTTGACAGCTTCATCCCCTATAGTCACAATACAAATGACAATCGTTTGTAATGTCGGCCACTCACGCTCATGCAGACCGCCTGACAGACCTGGTCTGTCCTAGCCCGATTTTTACTGGCCTAGGTCTACTTAAGTTTATATAGACTTGTCAGTTTAGCACAAGTTGTTCCATTATACCAACTTACCAACAGATGAATAGAGAATCTTTTTATTGGTCTGTTATTAGACGGCGAGACGGTGAGTGGCCGGCATTAGAGTTCCGGAACCCAGTCACTCGACTGAGCGTAAGACATCCTTTTTTCTCAGTGTATGCCACTGAAATTGACACTAGCCTAAAGCTGTGTCCGCACATACTCACATAGTCGACGCCGACTGCCTCGACAACGTAGATTCACCTCGTCGATCGACGGCTTCGACTTTGTGTGGACACAGCTCGATATCAGCTTTCGCAATATTGGATGAAGTTATTAGGAAATACAGTGAAATTAAGATGAGAGTCACCAGATGGGTGGTAGAATGCCGTACTTACAATGTACGAGTACATACTATTTACATCAATAGCTATTTACACAATATTGGATGAAGTTATTAGGAAATACAGTGAAATTAAGATGAGAGTCACCAGATGGGTAGAATGGAGTACTTACAATGTACATACTATTTACATCAATAGTTATTTACACCTATTCCTATTTATAACATTACGCATTTGCATAAATTAAACTTTAGAGTTAGTACGTGTTGGGTATTGGAATAGGTCCACATGTATAGAGTTTTATGACTCATTTGCCTACCTAATGACGTTAGTTATTGTATGACGAGACATGGCGTTAGTTATATGACGAGACAGCTAGACGTAGACATGCATAAATTCATACCAACGTATCTGGCTGGCTACTGACGAGATTTCCAACGTTTTAAAATTTCAACACAAAAAGTGAAGAAAAAAAAAGTGGAAAAAAAATGCGACTGAGTCAGAAGTCAGGTCATTAACCTTACACGAGAAAAAAATGTGCTGATTGACGTGGTATATTTGCATAAATTCATACCAACGTATCTGGCTGGCTACTGACGAGATTTCCAACGTTTTAAAATTTCAACACAAAAAGTGAAGAAAAAAAAAAAGGTGGAAAAATGAAGAAGAAGAAGAAGAAGAAGAAGAAAAAGAAGAAGAAGAAAAAAAAGAAAAAAAATGCGACTGAGTCAGAAGTCAGGTCATTAACCTTACACGAGAAAAAAATGTGCTGATTGACGTGGTATGTATTGAACTTCTGCCTTCATCATGTTGACTTGAGAGTGTGGCTTTCGAAATTTGACAGCATCATCTCTAAACAAGGTTTTTCCCAAGTATGTAGGTACCTACCTGATCCAATTTTTGATGAAACCTTTTTAAGCAAGGTTTTCCTCATCTGGCCTAAATATTCGTGAGACCTTTTTAAGGCAAGGTTTTCTTTATCTACCTGACCTCAATAAAATAATAATAATAAATAAAAAAAAATACGACCTACCTGCCCAGATATTACTTACCCATTAATTTATCCAGTCCTTTGAACTTCCATTATGCAATATTCTTTGAACTTCCTTTATGCAATATGCATGAAAAAGGTTCAAAGGCTATTTCCTAGCCTATTCAGGTTGTATATGAAGTAGGTACCTACCTGATCCAATTTTTGATGAAACCTTTTTAAGCAAGGTTTTCCTCATCTGGCCTAAATATTCGTGAGACCTTTTTAAAGCAAGGTTTTCTTTATCTACCTGACCTCAATAAAATAATAATAATAAAAAAAAAATACGACCTACCTGCCCAGATATTACTTACTCATTAATTTATCCAGTCCTTTGAACTTCCATTATGCAATTTTCTTTAAACTTCCTTTATGTAATATGCATGAAAAAGGTTCAAAGGCTATTTCCTAACCTATTCAGGTTGTATATGAATATTTTTGTGTTGCAAAATGATAAATCGGTAGATAGGTACTTACACAGTAAAAAAAAAAAAAAATAATAATCATCAATTGTGGTCAAACATGTCACTTTATTATGACATTTTTGCTTCTACAGCTGATGCAAGGTAGCTCCAAGTATTTATTTCATACCTTGTCTATTCTGTAGACTAACACTAAAAAGTCCCTATGCCAATTTGCCATCAGGTATAGTAGGTAGGTACATCAACTCTTCTGCTGAAGTCACAACGGGTTATTTATCTGGTAAAGTATCTTTTAGAATAATTGCTGTTAAGACTTAAGACCGATTTATTGCTGTTACATCACATCTACTCCGTTTGCAAAATCCACTCACAGTTCACACACTACCTATTCATTAGAAGACCTTCACAGAATACAATTACGTTACGACAAACCGTTCAATGTAACTACAAAGTTTCATTAAATAAACACCACTTTGATAGCTTGTCATGGGACCTGACCTAAAGCTTGCTGAAATCTTTTTCAACCAAGGTTTTCCTTACCTGATTCAAACTTTGCTGAGCTTTTTTCATGGGACCTGACTCACCTGACCCAAAACTTGGTGAAATCTTTTTCAACTAAGATTTTCCTTACCTGATTCAAACTTCGCTGAGCTTTTTGAAGCATGGTTTTCCTTATCTGTCCCAATCAGGGTTTTTTAAGCAAGGTTTTGTTTACGTGTGCCAAGGTTTTCATTAATCTCTTTAGCTTTTTGTCTAAGACTATTTTAAATCTAGACTGCCCATTTGTTATTTACACTCATCTATTTGAAACGACTAAAATAGTAATACTATGTAGGTAGGTATTTGGCAATATTGGTCTCTATCTCTCTATTACAACATTTTTCACAGGCAAATACAGTTTTCAGGAAATTTATTCAATCAGATTGGATATCTTCGATGTCGTTGAAAGGTGTCATTCGAGATTATCTTAGGTATCTTTGAAGGTGTCTTTCCCACCTATATGTACGAAATCACCGCGATTTATACCAACTCAACACTTCTTGCGTTTCAATACATCAGTTACCAACTTGGTCTGCTGTGACCCTCATTGAGACTAGTCAGTAGTTATTGCAGCCTTGTTTGGGATCTCGGTACTCTGATACAGCGGTTTCCAACTTGGCAGGAATTTCGGTCACTTGTATTCGGTCTAATGTCACTACGTTAATGTACACAGGTCGGGGAAAATGTTCATTTTGTGGACCTATTATTGTGATTTTGGCAACAATATCAGTTAGTACCTACTTTCAAAGAAGAACTTTTTACGATTCCTTGAGAATCTTTAGATGTTGGTGGTCTTCAAAACAAATGCAGGGGTTGAGGTTTGAAAGGTTGTCTGCTCAGTTGGCACAATTTGGAGACGGTTGTTTCCGTAAGAATCTCGTGTTTGTTTGATCTCGTGACCAGAGTCAGATACCTGGGCTGTTACTTTCCATTTCTTTTTTATGTCGTTTGGTATTCCATGTCGTTCGTTTGGTAATGTAATGACCAATAAGAACGAAGTATCGAGCACTGAGACTTGGTCTCAACATGTTGTCAATTATAGCGAGGAGTGCCTCGAATAAGCTCTATTCGGAACAAAATGATCAAACTAGTAGGCTATATGGTATCAATTAGTTTAACAAACTAACAAACAATGTTGAGAGAGAATTCTGATCTCCAACTCTAACTCGTGTCATCTGTTTCACTGTTTCAGATACTACATGATCCTGATGCCCATCTTCTGCTTCGTGCTCCCTACCATAGTGCCCGCACTTGTTTGGGGCGAGACATGGCGTAATTCCTGGTTTGTGGCCACAATGTTCAGGTATACATTTACTCTGAACATGACTTGGCTAGTGAACAGTGCAGCCCACATGTGGGGACAGCGACCCTATGATCAATACATCAACCCGTCTGAGAACCTGGGCGTTGCCGTGTTTGCTCTGGGCGAAGGTTGGCACAACTACCATCATGTCTTTCCTGGTTTGTGGCCACAATGTTCAGGTATACATTTACTCTGAACATGACTTGGCTAGTGAACAGTGCAGCCCACATGTGGGGACAGCGGCCCTATGATCAATACATCAACCCGTCTGAGAACCTGGGCGTCGCCGTGTTTGCTCTGGGCGAAGGTTGGCACAACTACCATCATGTCTTCCCTTGGGATTACAAAACTGCCGAGCTAGGGAACTACCGCGCTAATTTGACTACTGGATTTATTGACTTCTTCGCCAAGCTGGGCTGGGCTTACGACTTGAAGACCGTGTCCCATCAGATGATTGTGAACCGTATCAAGAGGACAGGAGACGGCACCCATGAACATCATCATGACGGCGGTGTGTGGGGATGGGGAGACAAGGATATGCCACAGGAAGATAAGGATGTGGCCCTCACAACGCACACCAAGGAGCAATGAAGACTGACAGTAGAGCGCTACCAATTTTAGACGAAACGACGAAGCTTTCCAAAAATTGTAGACGTGGAAGCTTACAAGTTTACATTGTAGATAATATTCCAAAAGCGATGACATCAAGATAATAGACAAGTAATGATGAACTATCATTGTGCCAACCTTTAGAGAACTTTACTCTTGGGAAATAGTTAGGTATAGCTCTGGTAGATCAAAATATCAAAATCTAAATCATATTAGATATTTCACTTTAGAGCTGATACTCCGTACCTGCTGTCCAACTATTAGGTGAAAATTCAAAAATAATTCTTAATAAGAATAGAAAGAATATTATTAGTTTTATCTAGAATCTAGATCACCCATTATTTCAAAATAAATTTATAAATAAGTAGGTATAATCCATTAGGTAGGTTTTTCCATTTGGTAATCACATCCACAATTCAAAATTTGGTATGGGGATTGTGGATGGGTAATGTTCCAACGGAAGTCCGGTCAAGAGAGGCCGCTTTCTACCAATTTGGGGCCCAAAATCCAATATTGAAATGAGTTTTAGATTACCAAAGGTCTCACTAACGGACCAAGTGAGGCTGAGAATAGGGGTAGGTCGATAGGTGTAGGGTTTGTAGGTGTAGGTTAGGAGTAGGGTAAATATATGGCCCGCAAAGCGTTGGTCCAGATAAAAGTCTGTGGAACATTCCTAGTAGATTTCCAATTCTAACTACGTATACAGTTTATTATGAATCTCCTAAGGGCGTGTTTCGCTCAGTACACAGATCCATTCCTTCACTATAGCTCTTTAGGGGCACTTTAAACATTTCATGAACAAAATAGGTTAGATAGGGTAGGTTACCTTTATTGGCCTTGCTCGGCGTAGCTAAAACAATCAACTCAATATATAAAACATCTCATCTAACGACGAGCCCATTGGTAGGTTACCTAATTTACGACAGCTCATATTAAACTGATGTTCATCGCTAGAAAATTCCAGACCTATGGTTCATCCATTTGAATATGGCAGCAAGGATTCATCTAAAAAGTAGGCTACGTTGCCAAACGTGTCAAAGGTTCAACGGTAGAATATCTTTAAAGGAGGAAGGTACATTGCACAGTGCTTCCTCCCACAATGATACTTTTTTTTTATGCCGATGGTATTCAGTATTCGTAATGATTTATGTATTCCTAAAAAAAGCAACGAAAAGATGATTTCTTACTAGAATTGAATAATAATAAATTGTTTATTATATTATTTTATTTCATTTTTTGAACAAAGACTTTGTTTGGACTGCGCAAGTAAAGGGAAAGGGACTTTTCAGTCTCATTTTGGCAGTATATGTAGACAGGGTATATTCGTAGGTTTTTCCATTTGGTAATCACATCCACAATTCAAAATTTGGTATGGGGATTGTGGATGGGTAATGTTCCAACGGAAGTCCGGTCAAGAGAGGCCGCTTTCTACCAATTTGGGGCCCAAAATCCAATATTGAAATGAGTTTTAGATTACCAAAGGTCTCACTAACGGACCAAGTGAGGCTGAGAATAGGGGTAGGTCGATAGGTGTAGGGTTTGTAGGTGTAGGTTAGGAGTAGGGTAAATATATGGCCCGCAAAGCGTTGGTCCAGATAAAAGTCTGTGGAACATTCCTAGTAGATTTCCAATTCCAACTACGTATACAGTTTATTATGAATCTCGTAAGGGCGTGTTTCGCTTAGTAGGGTTCTGCTCTCACACAGATCCATTCCTTCACTATAGCTCTTTAGGGGTACTTTAACATTTCATGAACAAAATAGGTTAGATAGGGTAGGTTACCTTTATTGGCCTTGCTCGGCGTAGCTAAAACAATCAACTCAATATATAAAACATCTCATCTAACGACGAGCCCATTGGTAGGTTACCTAATTTACGACAGCTCATATTAAACTGATGGTCATCGCTAGAAAATTCCAGAGACATCATAATAGTAAAATTATTAAATTAGGAACTCATTGTTACATTTTACATCTTTGTAAGAGTCCATCACGTTTCCAGCTGGAAATACTGTTAGTTATATTAATTTTATTTAGTTATTATTTATTTAATAAACAAATATACATACATAGTTATAAATAGATTTCCTGTACATATTTTATCTAGACATTATTTTAGGTTGAGGTTTAGCAGAGGTGATGTTTCCAGTTGTGATAAAAGAAAAATGATTGAAAAAGAATCAGATGTTTATTTTTTAAAAATATCCTTTTGTTTAATTTTATTATTTTTCTCATGTATATTAGACACTTAGTCTGTCATTTGTTTTACCTACAAGAGTTCATTAATGTAGAATAATATTGTATAATTATTGTCTGTGCTTTTTATACCTACTCTTTGTGTAAAAATCACTAGAGCTCAAAAGCTTTATACTTTCAATTTTTTTTCCTTTTGTTTCAAAGTTAAAATTTAATTTTTCTCTAGGTACTTAGTGCCTCTTGTCTTTTTTGTTTATGCTATAATGTTGCTATTATATCTGATAAATATAGGTACCGAGCCATATAGTAGGTACCTATTTCATTATCTAGTACCTATTTCATTATCTTTCAAATAGGCATCTGATGTAATTTAATTACAGAAAACACCATTTAGAAGAAATTACACATGGTGGAGAATAGTACCTACAAGCATACTTTTTTAGATCTAGGCGCACGGCAGTGCGCCAGGCCAAGTTCCGGCCTGATTTAGTTTACACTAAAAGTTATCAATCAACTTTCGACTATTGTTCGGTAGAAAATATCTTTGAATTTTAACAAATAAAAACAGTGTCAACTTTTTTTTGGTTTGAGAGGAATCATATAAATTGTTATATCTCACTTTTTAGGACATACCTACCTACCACCTAACGCACCTGATTGAGTGCCAAAATTTTCGAAAAGTATCACAAAAATTATCTGCCCTTATTTTTATTTTTCATCACATTTCTTTATTTTCTCCATAAGTGATCATTGAAACTTAATTTCAATTACATATAAAGTTAGTCAAAAAATGGCATCAAAAGTAGGTAACCAAAAACTTATTTTATAGGCAATAATTTTATTGGCCGGATAGGAGAATGTCTTAGGCATTAGTTTTCGGCCTTTGATCTATTTTTTTGTTTGTTTATTTTTTAATTTGTCAGGTAGGTACCTAGGTAGATAAATATTATTTTTTTGCTCCTTTTTTCATTATAAACCAAAAACTTATTTTATAGGCAATAATTTTATTGGCCGGATAGGAGAATGTCTTAGGCATTAGTTTTCGGCCTTTGATCTATTTTTTGTTTTGTTTATTTTTTAATTTGTCAGGTAGGTAGATAAATATTATTTTTTGCCCCTTTTATTTTTCATTATACCTTTTCCTTTACTGATATAAAAGGTGTCCTCTAACGTTGTTATTTATTATTATAAATTTGATTAGGTATTACTTAGAGGTATTTTTAGCTGTTATCCTATAACCTATAACTTTATCTGATTGATTAAACATTTATGTAATGACAACTATGAAAACTTTTTTGCCCATGTACCTACATTAACAATTTCCATTTATGTAATTAACAGTGCAGTTTACTTAAAATAGGACTGGTATTTCTGTACCCACATTATTCCTTAATTCTGTTTGATGTTTAAAAAAAAAAAAAAAAAAAAAAAAAAAAAAAAAAAATCATCAATTTTTGTCAAACATGTCACTTTATTATGACATTTTTGCTTCTACAGCTGATGCAAGGTAGCTCTAAGTATTTATTTAATACCTTGTCTATTCTGTAGACTAACACTAAAAAGTCCCTATGCCAATTTGCCATCAGGTATAGTAGGTACATCAACTCTTCTGCTGAAGTCACAACGGGTTATTTATCTGATAAAGTATCTTTTAGAATAATAATTGCTGTTAAGACTTGAGACCGATTTATTGCTGTTACATCACACCCTTGGTGTAGTGATCTCCTTACAAGGGATGCATTTTTGACCGGTTGACCTCACCCTATAATAATATGGATGAGAAACCAGACCTTTTCTGAGGTTTCTCATCCATACACCCACGCAAATATTCTTGTCGAATCCCCTGACACTTATGTACGTAAAGGTGGCGTTCCGATCCTAGCTGCCGGGTCGCCGGTCGCGCTGCCGAGCTGTGCGACCGCTGCCTACTGCTTCCTAGTATGTATTCTTATGAAGTACTTTCCGAACCGCGCTGCCCAGTCGCTCTGAGAGCAGTGTGGTCGCGCTACCCGTGAGGTTTTCATATACAATTACGTTACGACAAACCGTTCAATGTAACTACAAAGTTTCATTAAATAAACACCACTTTGATAGCTTGTCATGGGACCTGACTACCTGACTCACCTGACCCAAAGCATGGTGAAATCTTTTTCAACTGAGGTTTTCCTTACATGATTCAAACTGAGCTTTTTTAAGCATGGTTTTCCTTATCTGTCCCAATCAGGGTTTTTTGAGCAAGGTTTTGGTTACGTGTGCCAAGGTTTTTATTAATCTCTTTAGCTTTTTGTCTGAGACTATTTTAAATCTAGACTGCCCTGTTGTTATTTACACTCATCTATTTGAAACGACTAAAAAAATAGTAATACTATGTAGGTCAGGTATTTGGCAATATTGGTCTCTATTCCAACCTTTTTCACAGCAAATACAGTTTTCAGGAAATTTATTCAATCAGATTGGATATTTTCGATATCTTTGAAGGTGTCTTTCTTACCTATATGGGCGAAATCACCGCGATTTATACCAACTCAACACTTCTTGCGTTTCAATACATCAGTTACCAACTTGGTCTGCTGTGACCCTCATTGAGACTAGTCAGTCGTTATTGCAGCCTTGTTTGGGATCTCGGTACTCAGATACAGCGGTTTCCAACTTGGCAGGAATTTCGGTCACTTGTATTCGGTCTAATGTCACTACGTTAATGTACACAGGTCGGGGAAAATGTTCATTTTGTGGACCTATTATTGTGATTTTGACAACAATATCAGTTAGTACCTACTTTCAAAGAAGACCTTTTTACGATTCCTTGAGAATCTTTAGATGTTGCCGGTCTTCAAAATAAATGCAGGGGTTGAGGTTTGAAAGGTTGTCTGCTCAGTTGGCACAATTTGGAGACGGTTGTTTCAGTAAGAATCTCGTGTTTGTTTGATCTCGTGACCAGAGTCAGATACCTGGGTTGTTACTTTCCATTTCTTTTTTATGTCGTTTGGTATTCCATGTCGTTCGTTTGGTAAGGTAATGACCAATAAGAACGAGGTATCGAGCACTGAGAGTTGGTCTCAACATGTTGTCAATTATAGCGAGGAGTGCCTCGAATAAGCTCTATTCGGAACAAAATGATCAAATTAGTAGGCTACTCCGTTGAAATATTTGCAATCGAAAAACGAGTACAAATTTTTGTCGATGGTGGGATTCGAACCCGAGACCTTCTGCATGGCAAGCAAGCCAATTCTCAGCACTTGAACCTTAACTAGCCTTAGTAGGGTCTGAGCAAAGCTAACGCGATTGCTCAGATGTTTAAGCATCTGGATACCAACCACATATAACGCTGCTTTACTTCAGTGATCTATTGGGATCTGTTTGGTGCATTCAATTTTTGGAATTTGAAAATCAGACATCTCCACCAAATTATTGGTGGAGATGTCAAAATCACAGTGCAATCAGTGCGAGTGTTTATCGTATCAAAGCTCCACATAGTCAGCCTAGTTAGCTTGGAGGGTAGCGCGTCTGCCTTGTAAGCGTTAAGTCGCGGGTTCGATTCCCACCCGGGCGTATTCTCAAACGAATAAGGTCCGTTCTCGGAGCTGGTGTCTTTCTCCTCTCTTCGTTTTCGGGACGGTAAGATTTCAGCAGTGACATATTTTTTTTTTATTTTATTCTTTTTTAAGTGCCATGGACGTGTCTTATGCATAATTACCAAAAGTTGACTGTTGGATTGACTATAGTGTAGATTTTACTTTTTGCTATTTCTGGTCGAGGTGTTAATTTATCATTATTTGTGAAATCATGTTCGTACTGTGCGCAGAATCACCGCAGCACTCCCGCAACGCGGATATCTGTATACACCTTGACGCAAGAAATACGTATGTCAGAGTTAAACCGAATTCAAACTCAAATTATAGTCCCGTCTGTAAATCTACCAAAGTAGATGAACACAATTTTTCCTTATGAAACATTTTGACGTTATGTAACAGTAGACGATTATGTAATGTTATGCAATATCCTTATGTAATACTGAATATGTACCTAAAGCACCTAATGTAGGTAGGTATTAAGTGAACCGTAAAGCGGATTTTATCCTGATGGGATTATGTTCGTTCTCGGAACGGCTGGCTTTCTCCTATCCTGTCTTCCTTCTCTCTTCGATTTCGGGACGATAAGACCATAGCAGTTACAGTTCCCTCTGTCAAACCTCTTTAAAAAAAAAGTCCAATGTTTTTACTTCAGAATACCCCATCAGACCCAGCCCATCATAAAAACGGTATGATGTAGAGAACTCTGAGTCAACGGAGGTCTACTCGTAAATCTGTTTGTTTGTTTGTTTGTTTGTTTGTTTCACGATGAAGTCCCAAAATTTAAGGAAGAAAGAATACAGAATAGAAGAGAGCCAGACAACTAACCTTTCCTGTTTAGGATAAAGCTCGCCCCGGATGGGAATCGAACCCGCAATGTAACGATTTTAAATCCAGAAACCCCTTAAAAAAAAAAAAAAAAAAAAAAAATCCATTCTCACTAACAAAGTAAAACAATTCCAGACATAGGTAACTACTTTACTATTAGTTCTGTAGTAGCTAGAAACTAAACAATTTCATTTCTTCTCCCTTTACGGAGGAAGAATAAACTTTCATGCAAACTAGGTATTAATTATACCCTTTACTTTGAGTTCCGGGAAAACAAACCGAGCGAAAAAAGTAACATGCGGGCACCTCGTGAACACCAGCTGATAAAAGTAAAAAAAAAAAAAAAAAAAAAAACCTGCACTCCTTACGTTGGGTTTTTAATACCTACACTTTGGTATGAAAAAAAAAAAAAAGAATTGTCACTACACTTTTTACTTTATTGTCACTTTCTATTATCACCTATTAATTTACATTTCCTTTTTTTTTAGTTAAGCAAGGTCTTTTTAATGAATTGTTAGTGTATGTATTATTCTTTAATAACCCATCAAATATACGAGACCTTGTTTAGACTGCTGGGGTAAAGGGACTTTTCAGTCCTATTCGGGCAGGATAAACAAGGTATATATTCTATTCTATCTAGATTCTTGATACAAATAGGTACCTACCTACCTACATATTACCTACATATAAATCATATATGTACTCACCCACTTCTATTATTAGGTAGATAATAGGTACTTATATACTTACCTATATTCGAGTAGATAACGTGGACTGTGCAAATATTTGTTCGCTACTTCTATTATTGACATACGGCAACACGTTTTAGTGGTTTTTAAGGGGCTTAGGATAAAGAAAGAAAAAAATATAGGATCAAAATTTAGGATCATAGGAACCATTTGGCACCAAAAACCAAAAATCGATTTATTCTGAATACCTATGTACCTACCTACACCCACACAAGGTAATAGAAAATAAAAAGCTAGAGAAGAGTCCTCTCGGTAACTCTATTAACTTTCAAACGAGGAAAAGGTTACGCAATTCCCGTGCTCTGTTTGTGCAAAAATGTTTTGCGGAAAGGTTATCGGCATTTTCCATTGCTGATAAAAGGAGGACTGGGTAGCGTATTGGGGCAGAGAGTCAAAGTGAACTTTCCTCTGTTTGAATCATACAGCGGTCATGGACACACATAAAAAAATAGGTAGGTACCTACCAACCTAGCTGTTTGATAGTGGGTTCGCGACATAAAAAAAGTAGTGTGTTCACAAACCATTTCTACTTCTTCTTCTTCTTCTTCTTCTTCTTCTTCTTCTTCTTCCTTTAGAGCAGGGATTTCCAACCATCGGCCTGCGGGCCACATGTGGCCCGCCAGACCAATTTTGTGGCCCGTGAAGCTTTTTGGAATTAATACAAACTTACCTAAATGTAACAAAAACTAGTGTTCAGCAGCTACAATTAGGAGAATACTTTTTGAAAAATGTCGCCTGCGGCGCTCAAAATTCTATTGGACTATATTTCTGAAAAATTGGAATTTGGGGGGGGGGTGGTTTCTACAATGCTCCCCTATGTACATATGTGGCCCGCGAAGTACCTCCCAATGTAGCATGTGGCCCGCATACACATGGAAGTTGGAAACCCCTGCTTTAGAGGCTTGATAATGTGGGAACTAAGTAGGTATAATATCTTGAGTCTTATCGCCCCGAAAGCGAAAAGATGACGAAGACAGGGTAGGACGCTGCTACCTATCTGTTCGGGATGAAATCCGCAGGCGGATCGATATGAACCCCGCGACCACTCTTACAAGGCAAATGAGCTGCCCTCCAAGCTAACTTTAGGCTGATGGCTACTGCCTAAATAGCTTGGTTGGTAGAGCTAGGCCGCGGGTTCGATTACTGCTCGGGGCGGATTTCATCCTAAATAGATATTCGGTTCGTTCTTAGAACGTCTGGCTTTCTCCTATTCTGTTTTCCTTCTTTCTTCGAAGACCTTAGCAGTTACAGTTCGCTCTATCAAACCTCTTTGAAAAAATAGAATCTTCTTCTTCTTGCCTTTTGGTTTTGGCTATGATAGGTGATAGGTAGGTAGATGTAGGTTTGTGTAATGTGTCTAGGTACCTACTCACGTTGATGCCAGAACTTAGGGGATAAGCCTCAGATCAACTAAACTTTTCTACAACTCTGTGCACATTGCATATCTTGAAAAGTTTCACGGCACAAAGTTCAGATCGTGTGAACGGATTTGGAAGATTTTTTTTTTCTCTGTGCTTGATTTTGATTGGTCGATTTCGATGTCAGTTTATTTTTCAAAATTTTGAACTTTTTGGAAACAAACTTTTTTGTGGATGTGGTTTTCTTTATTTCTTTGGTGTTTTTGACGTTTTTGTTGAATTACCTACTTATTTACATTAATCAGGTAGATAAATAATATTTGTAAATGTATTTGCACTATTTGTGACTGTTTCATAAGCCTGTCACTTTGGTTCCAAGATGTGGCACAGTGATTACTGTGGTTTAGATCCAGATGATGAGACCAGTAACTTCAACAAGACCCGAGCATTTGCTTTCAATGATTCCAGTGTTTTTGAGTCCCATACGTTGGCAACTATCAAAAAGGCTCCCGAGGTACGTAGGACATTGTATTCGGTACCTGTTCAGTAGTCACGACAGTGGAAAATTGCTACTAAAAGGAACTGTCACAAATGAGCATTGACCAGTGTTATAGGGTTAGGTTAAACACAAAAAAGAGCTTTCACAAATGAGCAGTGACCAGTGTTATTATAGGGTTAGGTTAAGCACAAAAAGGAGCCTTCATTTTCATTGTGACTCCTGATTAATTAGGTACCTTCTAAATATTTATACCTCTCAAGTAGATGACTACCTAATACTTACTTACCTACCAGGTTGTTCATACTTTCATACACAGTGAAATTAAGATGAGAGTCACCAGATGGGTAGAATGGAGTACTTACAATGTACATACTATTTACATCAATAGTTATTTACACCTTTTCCTATTAACTACAGAAGGAAGCCAGCCGTTAACATAGAACAAGGAAAATCGTCGAGTTAAAATTTAGTACTCACTTTGTAGCACGCACGTAAAACAATAAATTAAACCTACATAAGTACAGCTTGTTTTTGGTCGCGCTTCGCGCTCCCTATTACTACATAATATATTATGTACCTACATACTTGGCCTTTCTCGGCGTAGCTTAACTTAGGTGACGCTAAAACCGATCTTAAATGATCAACTGAAGTGTTATCCAAAACTTTCTCGCTTTGAGTTCATAGGTCGTCGCGACAAATTTCGAGATCAGAGCTCATTTGTGTGAGAAAATGTGAAAAAAATCCCCCAAAAACCAGTTTTTTTACGTTAATCAACAGTTCCCTTGAAGAAGCTTAAATAGTAGGCGAAATTCGAGTCGGATGGAAGACAATAAAACAAGTACATATCCATAAACATATAAACGGTAAGAAATAATAGAAAAAAAAATAATACTATTTCACCTTTTTGCTAATGCGTAAAATTTATATGTTGTGAATTTAGTGTTCATTATATTCACACCCACTTTTTCAGGTACAGCTAAAAAATATTTAATAGACTAATTGAATTTTTCAGGTACAACTACGAAATCTATCTTCTCCTCTGTGATCTGCTCCAGTCTCTAGCAGCACGAACCAAGACCTCCCCCCTACCGCATGTATATCAAATGGTGCACGTTCTAGTATTCCTATCCTCCTACGTACGTGTTAGTAGTCCCCAGGAGATAGAAAGAAATATGTGGTCCGCCTCTCATCAGGAGTCTGAAAATCTTCCTGACATTGCTGCATACAGGTAATTGAGCACATAAGGTCCCGGGTTCGATTCCCGCCCGGGGGCGGACTTTATCCTATACAGATGAAGTTCGTTCTCGGAATGGCTGGCTTTCTCCTATCCCGCCTTCTTCTCTCTTCGCTTTCGGGATGATAAGACTTTAGCAGTTACAGTTCCCTCTATGAAACCTCTTAAAAAATAAATCTTTTCATATTAAGAATAATAAGAAAACATAAGTTCAGGATAAAATCCGCCCCTGGCGGGATCCGGGGGCGGACTTTATCCTAAACAGATAAAGTTCGTTCTCGGAATGGCTGGCTTTCTCCTATCCCGTCTTCTTCTCTCTTCGCTTTCGGGACGATAAGACTTTAGCAGTTACAGTTCCCACTATGAAACCTCTTAAAAAATAAATCTTTTCATATTAAGAATAATAAGGAAACATAAGTTCAGGATAAAAGCCGCCCCGGGCGGGAATCGAACCTGCGGCCTAGCGCTTACAAGGCAAATGCGCTAACCAACCATGCGAACTAGGCTGGCAAAGTTTATCAAAGTAAATCGTTTCATTCCACAGACTCCCATTCCCATACAAGTCCGATTTCCGGAAGATCCTCAAGCCAGAACTCAACATGTGTACTTATCTGGTTTGGTACGAAGTAGTGGACTATATGAACATAGGCTTGAATAAGGACTCCCTCTGTGTTATGGCCATCAACCAAATGGCTCAGGATGAAACTCTCCTGCCGAATAACAAAGAGGAGTGGTCCCTACATCCGAGCTTTGCCTCGCTGCTGTCCACCATTCGGGATTGTGTGGATAAGATTTCGTCACCGTGTATGGTGAGTGGCCGGGTTGTAGGATCACTACCCTAATTTGCTTACCTTATGTTATACATATACGTTGTCTGGCTGGGGGACGTTTAACACGGAGTAGACCAGCTTGGTCTGGCTGGGGGACGTTAAACAGGGAGGAGACCAGCTTAGTCTGGCTGGGGGACTTTGAACAGGGAGTAGACCAGCTTAGTCTGGCTGGGGGACGTTAAGCAGAGAGGAGACCAGCTTAGTCTGGCTGGGGGACATTAAGCAGAGAGGAGACCAGCTTAGTCTGGCTGGGGGACGTTAAAGAGGGAGTAGACCAAGTCTGGCTGGCTGGGGGACGTGCCCGACGTGAAACGCTCAGCGTATCACGTCAACCACGACGCAAAAAACACGTCGCTAGGAAACCGTACCTTAACAAAATCAATTAGACTATCGTCTTCGTCGGAAGAAAACCTTGCCGGAGGGGATTTAGCGAAATTTCCAGTCATTTTCACAAGCCTCAAACACAAAAGTTAATAAAAAGTACAAACAAAAATGTGAATTCGATCAAAACAAACGAAAATCACGCAGCGTACAACGAAACTGACTCCCTCTGAACGCAGTCGGATCTACTGCGTCGACGTAACACGTTCTGAGCCGGCGCAATGCGCTCACTAGGAAAACAGTCTCACCTAATTACTCAGAAGAGGTGCCCGACGTGAAACGCTCAGCGTATCACGTCAACCACGACGCAAAAAACACGTCGCTAGGAAACCGTACCTTAATTATGAGTTTAATATTCTCATCGCTTTTTATTATTTCATTTTTCCTCACAGTATTGTTGAGTTTATTGTTCGTTTTGAAAGACAAACGTGGGCAAGTTAGGCATACAAGGGGATGTACATCCGTGAGTTTTCTTGGTTTGTAGTGTTGGATGTCATGGGTTAGGATGACACACCTCCAAAAAATGACCAAGGATGTAGGTAGGTACCTACCCTCTTACATAATGCTTAGTGAAAGCTTAAAGGCTCACCTGCTTACTATGGTAAATAAACCTGGGAATACGAGTAGAACATTACGTAAAATTATTTAATAAGGCATTTCATTTTTCTTTTTTAAGAATACCTGTCTAATATTTTACAGTGAAGTTTATCACTAATGAATGAAATGAAGAATGAAGGTATGATGGCACTGACTCTTCGTTCAAAATTTTCCACAACAGACATAAGGTCTGACAGAAGGACGCGTGGAAAAATGTAGCATATACTTTTCTCTTTCACAGGTTCAAAAGAAATACCTAAGTGTACACACGACGCACACGCTGTACTGCGCGGGTCTCGGCAAGCCGGAATATCTGCAGTGGGTCCTCAGTCCGAAGACTCTGATCACTTCCCTGTACAACGACAAGAGCGTGCTTCTATTTCACAAGACGTGTCGTGCCAGTCTGCCCGACATCAATGCGGTCACAGACACCATCGCTAAGCTGCACGGCATAGACATTGTCAAGGTCAGACAGGAACTGCTGAGCGAATGGTTGTCCTGTAAGAATCAAATGTTGGACGCTTCGCTGACCGATGTGACAACAGTGCATGCCGCCGTGTCACTCAATCCTTGCGAGGACGATAACTTTCTCAGGTTAGTACATACTCACTTTCCGGTTGTGATTACGTACCGGGTTGAATTGAGACAGGACTAGGTGAGATAGGATATTGTTTCTACAGTTTGGCATGTGAGTGGTAACTTAAAAACAAGGCAAGTCTACCAACCTTGCCTATCTCAACCCGGTACATAACCACAACCTCCGTGTCCTGATCTCAGGTTAGTAGTTGCGTGCAGAGAATTTTTCAAACTGTTTCACCGCCTTTTTTCATGTCGTAGCAATAAAACAACGGCTACATTAGAATCGTGTGGTTGTTGTTGTTGTTGTTGTTTTTGTAGCCGCTTTAGCTAAAGCCGAAAGGTGGTGACAAAATATATATCTTTTAGCGGCCTTACACCAGGGTGATGGTCTCAGCCATGTTCAATAGCCTCTTCCTGAACCGCAATCAACCATCGCATCGTGAGGACTTGTGCTTGGATTACTGTGGTTTAGATCCAGATGATGAGACCAGTAACTTCAACAAGACCCGAGCATTTGCTTTCAATGATTCCAGTGTTTTTGAGTCTCATACGTTGGCAACTATCAAAAAGGCTCCCGAGGTACGTAGGACATTGTATTCGGTACCTACTTGTTCAGAATTCACGACAGTGGAAAATTGCTACAAAAAGGAATTGTCACAAATGAGCATTGACCAGTGTTATAGGGTTAGGTTAAACACAAAAAGCTTTCACAAATGAGCAGTGACCAGTGTTATTATAGGGTTAGGTTAAGCGCAAAAAGGAGCCTTCATTTTCATTGTGACTCCTGATTAATTCTTCTAAATATTTATACCTCTCAAGTAGATGACTACCTAATACTTACCTACCATGGTTGTTCATACTTTCATACCATCAACTCTTTTCTTTTCAGAATGTTTCAACATTGGAACCTCAAATTTTCAGCCAGTTCATTCCCGATGTTGGACTGACTATTGTCATTGATCAAACCTTGATCATTTACGAAGAGAGTTTTGCCAAAACAATCATTACATGGAGTGGAGAAGAAAACATCACATGCTTCACGGTAGATCCAAGTGGTCAATTCCTGTTTGTTGGACTCGGCAATGTTTGCCTATGTTGTGTCCATATAGCAACTGGTATTACAGTGTTTGAAAGGTGAGCAGTTTTGTTTATCAATAGGACTACCTACCATGTTTTATTTATTTTAGAACCAACAGGAAACGAAATGCACTTTTCTGTTTGGTGCTGTTAAACAGCAATTTAAAATTATTCATTGGTGGTATTTGAATTCTATAAATGTTGTCCAACATAGGTAAGTCAGTTGATCTATCTAACCAAGTACCTTTTAAGTACCTATAACATCATAGGTACACCAGAAAAAAGTAAAGGCAAAATTATTGGACCACAAAGATTTTTTTTTTTTTAAATAAAATACCTACAAGATTCTCTCTCGTTATGACCCCCCAACACATCTGTATTTTCTCCTTTTTCTCTTCCAGGGACTTACCCAATGATGACGGTAGTGACAAGATCCTGAAGATAGAACATGAAACCAATGATGGGTCTGTTTTGGTGTTCACTGCTGCTGGTCATATTTACAGGTAATGGATTTGGATTTTTCCCTCCCAGTAAACCTGATAAAAAGATCAGGTTTACCCACCTACACTCATATGACAAGATCCTGAAGATAGAACATGAAACCAATGATGGGTCTGTTTTGGTGTTCACTGCTGCTGGTCATATTTACAGGTAATGGATTAGGATTTTCCCTTCCAGTAAACCTGAAAAAATGATCAGGTTTACCCACCTACACTTATTCTTCCCTAAGTAAATACCTACTCTGATCAGAGTTGAAGATTATACCCAAGTAGGTTTTCATTTGTCATACCTTCTTGGGTCTTTTGCCTAATAGGACTAATAAATAGATAGGTAGGAGGTACCTATTACCAGAAAAGAAGGGGGGGGGTATCATGTAAGGGACAGTCCAACTGCCAATGTCATCACTAATGTTTTTTTTCTCTCCTTCTTTCTTGGTGTTTTAATTTCTTCACTGTTCTTCTGTCATTGGAAGTATGTACTTTCAAATAGATTTATTCAAAGTAATAAACTAATTTTACCTCCATTTTCCCCCAGATTTACAAAAATTGCTCTGGCATCATTCAACCAAATCTGCACTGAACAAGAAGGCAATGAAGATGAGTTGGACACAGTTGCCGAGCAGATTGAAATCCACGCTCTCTTTTCTCTCTTCAAGAAATCCAAACCGAGTGATCACATCCTGTGTTCTGCCGTGATAGAGGACGGAGGAAGGATTCTTCTGGCTAACACTACGCCGAGCAGATTGAAATCCACGCTCTCTTTTCTCTCTTCAAGAAATCCAAACCGAGTGATCACATCCTGTGTTCTGCCGTGATAGAGGATGGAGGAAGGATTCTGCTGGCTAACACTGCATTACATGTGCTAAATGCTATGACCGATGAGGCCATTGTTCAACTCGATAACATTCCGCTGGATATGAAAATCCTCAAAATGGAACCTATTGATGAACTAGAGATCATTTTGTGTTTAACCCATGCTACCCAGCTGGTCATTGTGTGTCAGCTCACATGGACAATCATACATGAATGTGAACTAGAGGGGGTGAAAGATTTCACCATCGTTTCGGATTTGAATGAAAACCGGGACTACTGTGTTCTCATTTCTACTGCTGCACCTGAGATATTGCTCATGACTTTACCAGGTAAGTGGTAGACTTTGCCCAAACTATAATGATAATAGACTCTTGGGTGGAAGGTAACAACGAGGCAAAGTTAACACTCCATTATTATGAGGTTGTATTCTGAGGTTATATTCTCCAATAAATGAGGATAAAATTCCATGCTGAAGCTGGAATCGAACTCAGGCCCTCCTGTTAACCAGGCGAGCGTCTTGACCACTACGCCACCGAGGCATTATATCCCAGAGCAGGCACTTGAAAAATATTTCTCTATGAAGAATTTAAAAGAAGATATTTACTTAGGTATGTAAGTAGTGTAAATACCTACTTATTAGGGAAAAATCTTTAATCCTACAATGCTGTACTGACAATTAATAGCTAAAAATGGTGACAACAAATAATGAAATTAGACAATGGGACAACTTGTTCTAAGCTAACAGTCTTAGTAAAGCTCTTTTTATACTTATTTCCTTCCGCCCAGGATTCAACATCAAATGGAATCTCAATGATAACAAGAACGCTCACTATAATGTCATCAAAAACAAAACCATCCTGGAAGACGGCATCATTTACATTGAAACCGACCATAGTTCATCACAGCCCATGGATCAAGTTTTTATCAAGGCCATGGTAAAGAGTCGACCTGAAGACAGGTTGGAACGAATGCTAAGGCGAGGTAAGAATGAATGGTTTATTTTCTTGATACAGATCTGTTTTATCATTAAAAATCTGGTGTGAACATCACACGACTTTCCTTATCCTATTGAATGGTGCTTATTTGGGTGTTCTGTTGTAATATTCACAATATCTCTAACCGTTTAGTCGATACAGCTGAAAACCGCCAAAAAGCGGTCGTAACCCGCCAAAAAGCGGTCGTAACCCGCCAAAAAGCGGTCAAAATACCGCCAACCACAGCACCTATTTTAACTAAACATTTTGTGTCGCATCCTCAAAACGTGTTTTGGCACTAAAATCTCACCATCGAAAATTTGACCCGATTACATTACTTTCCTTCCTATAGGATAAGGAAAGTAAAAATCAAATCGTGAATTTATTTGTGTTAAACTTTTTGCGGATATCACAGCATTACTAAGTGCTTTCTTTTGCAATCAATTTCCATCTTTCAATACTCTTTTTACACTGCTAATGCCGCCACTGGTCGGTGCTAGATTAAAGTAGCTACTCACTTGTCCTCACGAGACTGAGTGCACCCTGAACTCCAAACACGGAGCCGAAAAAACTTCGACCCCGACGGGAATCGAACCCGGGACCGTAGTGTAAACCTAGTGAGATACCAACTCGGCCATGGATTTTACAGATAAAAATTGTTTTTCAGTCACGTAGATTGTATTTGTTGATCAACCAGATATTTTAATCTCTTCGTTTTTAGTTTTTACCTTTTAAATTTCTACTTCTTCTTCTTCTTCTTCTTCTTCTTCTTCTTCTTCTTCTTCCTTTAGAGCAGGGATTTCCAACCATCGGCCTGCGGGCCACATGTGGCCCGCCAGACCAATTTTGTGGCCCGTGAAGCTTTTTGGAATTAATACAAACTTACCTGAATGTAACAAAAACTAGTGTTCAGCAGCTACAATTAGGAGAATACTTTTTGAAAAATGTCGCCTGCGGCGCTCAAAATTCTATTGGACTATATTTCTGAAAAATTGGAATTTGGGGGGGGGGTGGTTTCTACAATGCTCCCCTATGTACATATGTGGCCCGCGAAGTACCTCCCAATGTAGCATGTGGCCCGCATACACATGGAAGTTGGAAACCCCTGCTTTAGAGGCTTGATAATGTGGGAACTAAGTAGGTATAATAGGGCCACCAGATAGCACCACGGTCGATAATCTCTTTTCCACCCTCGTCCAGAGTCTGGATGGGATAGAAGACATTGAGTTTCTCACCGTTTGTTGCGTCAACACGCTACCACCCCGTCTGGATATGATACATACCCTTCTCTCGTACGCGAAGAAACGGCTCGGTGCGATTGATATCAAAACGTCTTCGCCTGGACTACAACAGAGCGTTGTACAACTTAACGTTTCGTTGACCAGGCTGAATACGTTTCATAGGATACATGCAGGGAATGATATCGAGTCCTGGCTCAAGTTTAGCAAGGCTAATCTGTTGGATGAGGTGATTGAGTTTTTGAAGAAGGTGAGTTGTGTCGGGTTTACACATGAGTCATACGTGTGAGGCAACTAAGTAATAATATAAGATAGTTTATTATTAATTTACTTGAAACTTCGGCTAATCTGTTGGATGAGGTGATTGAGTTTTTGAAGAAGGTGAGTTGTGTCGGGTTTACACATGAGTCATACGTGTGAGGCAACTAATAATATAAGTAAGATAGTTTATTATTAATTTACTTGAAACTTAAAACACATTAATATCATCCTACTCCTCTATCTCTAGTGAATTTTATATTGCCAACTATACGTGTTTAACCTCGTGTGTATCCCGGGGAAAATGAAATTCAGAAAATTAAGGCATTTAGGAAAGAGGTTCTGAGTTGTGAAATAAGTATTTATTATTATTGTTTTATCTTTAATCTTAAGATACCATTTATTTATTTATTTATAACCTCGTGTGTATCCCGGGGAAAATGAAATTCAGAAAATTAAGGCATTTAGGAAAGAGGCTCTGAGTTGTGAAAATTTAGGTACCCAAGGTTATTATTATTTTTTCATCTTTAATCTTAAGATACCATTTATCTATTATTATTTTTTATCTGACATTTTTTGTAAATTGATAAACATTAATAGATTACCTAAGATAAGATGTTTAAATAGAAATATTCTTCGTTTCCCAGGGTAACATAGACCTGGTGATTACCCTTTGGCTGCGACATCGGTCAGAAATCTCGGAAGCTTTGACTCGAAATAAACCGAAACTTCTCGACCTTATACACAAGGAAGTGGAAATCTCTAGTCTAGTACAACTCCTGGAAGTTATCATTGGGGAACTTGAAATAAACCGAAACTTCTCGACCTTATACACAAGGAAGTGGAAATCTCTAGTCTAGTACAACTCCTGGAAGTTATCATTGGGGAACTACTGAGCACCTCTGAACATCACTTGAAATACCTGGTAGCCTGGACCTATGAGAAAACAAGGTAAGCGTAAGGGAACATCGAACGCAGGATGTCCGGGTTCGACTCCCAGTGATGACGTTGAATATTTAAATTATGATGATTTTGATTTAGGGAGTTTGGTTGTCGTAGTTGTCCCCCGCAGCACTTGATTTAAGACTTGAAGAAGAATTTATCAGGACATGAGGTACCTACACAATAGGGCTGCCTGGAAGGGACTGATCCACTGATCCTAATACATATCTCATTTTCTGCCCCCCCCCCTCGCCC
>NW_007378609.1:3125-16501 GCF_000475195.1 Diaphorina citri | reverse complement strand
AAATTTACTTTTTTTATTTTCATATTATGTCAAAATTTAATAACCATAATATAAAAAAAAAATACATCACTACTGGAGCTCGAACCCCAGCCCCTCGGAGCCTCAAGTGAATCATATGCATCATGTGCCTTATGCGATTGGAACAATTCCTTTGTATTTGTTCCAATCTCGCACTACGATTCATTCAAAGGAGCCTTACTTCCTTCTTCTTCTTCTTCTTCTTCTTCTTAGCCTTTTCCCACTCAAGTGGGGTCGGCGTTTTTAGATAGCAGCTTCGCGCACTAATGCAGCAGTTGTTTCATCAGTACCTACCTACATGCGATTGGAACAATTCCTTTGTATTTGTTCCAATCTCGCACTACGATTCATTCAAAGGAGCCTTACTTCCTTCTTCTTCTTCTTCTTAGCCTTTTCCCACTCAAGTGGGGTCGGCGTTTTTAGATAGCAGCTTCGCGCACTAATTCAGCAGTTGTTTCATCAGTACCTACCTACGCTCATCTTTCTTTTATCTATTACCTTGATGAGGCGGGCTTTGGCTTCATCGGACTTGTCCGTGCGATACCAGTCACAGGCCCGGTCATAGCAAAGTTGTACTGCAGACACTTGGTCCGCGCCTGGGGGCAGACGGTTCACGACGAAGTATAGGGCGGCAGTTACCTGGAATGTAATCCAAATCAAAATCAATTCATGAATTTTTTGGTACATAATATTGTTAGACAGACAAATTTAGGAAATGTATGAAATAGATTTGTGATTATTACCATTTTCTTTTACTTTTTCTATAAAATTTAAGGGTCGGCATTTTTCGTCAATCGGAAAAGGCTAAGAAGAAGAAGAAGAAGGAAGTAAGGCTCCTTTGAATGAATCGTAGTGCGAGATTGGAACAAATACAAAGGAATTGTTCCAATCGCATAAGGCACATGATGCATATGATTCACTTGAGGCTCCGAGGGGCTGGGGTTCGAGCTCCAGTAGTGATGTATTCTTTTTATATTATTGTTATTAAATTTTGACATGATATGACAATAAAAAAGTAAATTCAAACTTATGACTACCACTAGTCCACCCAACCCCCCAGGGCCAACAGAAGGACGCGTGGAAAAATGTAGCATATACTTTTCTCTTTCACAGGTTCAAAAGAAATACCTAAGTGTACACACGACGCACACGCTGTACTGCGCGGGTCTCGGCAAGCCGGAATATCTGCAGTGGGTCCTCAGTCCGAAGACTCTGATCACTTCCCTGTACAACGACAAGAGCGTGCTTCTATTTCACAAGACGTGTCGTGCCAGTCTGCCCGACATCAATGCGGTCACAGACACCATCGCTAAGCTGCACGGCATAGACATTGTCAAGGTCAGACAGGAACTGCTGAGCGAATGGTTGTCCTGTAAGAATCAAATGTTGGACGCTTCGCTGACCGATGTGACAACAGTGCATGCCGCCGTGTCACTCAATCCTTGCGAGGACGATAACTTTCTCAGGTTAGTACATACAACTTTAGATGCTCATAACATAGGGAGTGAGCATATAGCGTGTAAACTCCTAGGTGTCACTTCCTTCCTCCTGTGTTATTATAATCCTAAGAAGCAACCTCAGCTACGTGATAGTCTATCGTCCTGAAAAAAAAAAAAAAAAATAAATAAATATATGATTTGGCTTGATGACTCATTGCTATCACGTTGATCTGGGCACTATAGGTAAAATGGACTAACTACGAAAATTTCGTTCATGGACTACGAAATATCGGTGCTTTGCCGGGAAAGAACGACCATGAAAAAAATAAGCTCAGTCCAACGTCAGCCCTCATTGAGTCAACGTCAGCCCTCTAAACAGGAGCACATCCAACACCCCACAGACAACCTCTTCAATTGCCCCGCTAATCCAACATCATTGCAGCCGATAGACTTGTGACTGAGGCCGGTTGAAGCTGCACGCTACCCTACCAACAACAGAGGTTAAGCCAACGATGGAAGCTGCTACAACAACAACCTAAATGATGATGGGGAACCTGAGCATCTTTGGTTAATTTAAAGGATTATATAGTATAAGTAAAACAAACATGCCTTCCTTAACGGCATCCCCCGAATGTTTCACCTGCGTTCATATGAATGCACAGAGTGTCCCAGCGCACATCGAAACCATCCGGTCTCTGATGAGAGATTTGGACCCTCATGTCGTTCTCATATCAGAATCCTGGCTCAAGTCATCTCACTCGGACAGTGATTTTCATGTACCAGGCTATGTCATTGTGAGACATGACCGTGTTGAGATGCGTGCCGGTGGTGTTGCTATGTATATTCGCACTGATCTCACACACAACATAATCGCCAGAAGTTCCACTGCATCGCGAGATAACAAAACCGTGGAATTCCTAGCTGTCGAGATGATCGTCAATTGTACAGCGTTACTATTGTACGTTGTATATAAACCCCCAGACGTGCACTCGTTGACTGAGCTGTATAACTCTCTGGCCATAGTCACTCCTCAATATGAGCATGTTATACTAATGGGCGACTTCAACACCAACTTACTCGTGAGATCAGCGCGATCCAAACGATTAGTTGATAATATGAAGTCATATCATCTGACTGTGTTACCCTCTGGTCCTACTCATCATGGGGAAAACCACGAGTCTTCCCTGTTGGATTTAGCTATTGTTTCAAAGACTGATCGAGTGTTGCATTATGAACAGAGACCCGCACCGGGTATATCTCGTCATTATCTGCTCTCCCTCACGTATTCATTCGAGGAAATCAATACGCCGATGTGCCACTAATAATTTTATACCTACCTTGTTATTGCTTATTTGATATTTTAATATTGTTGCCATTTCAATTTTAGTACCTAGATATTAAGAAATATTGTAAACGCCGCAAGGTAGTGCACCGGGTATATCTCGTCATTATCTGCTCTCCCTCACGTATTCATTCGAGGAAATCAATACGCCGATGTGCCACTAATAATTTTATAGCTACCTTGTTATTGTTTATTTGATATTTTAATATTGTTGCCATTTCAATTTTAGTACCTAGATATTAAGAAATATTGTAAACGCCGCAAGGTAAAACGCCCATCAGCAATAAAAATAAAATAAACAAAAAATAAATGACGTTTCTTTGTGTTATTATTTCACAACTTTTGGTGCTCACTGCAGCATTGTAGGATTTTTCCAAATTCAATATCGCAGTAATCCAGCTCCTAATGTTTACCTACCATGCTGGCACCGGTTGCTAACTTGCTATGCGTTGCTTTGCGCATTTATATTACATAGCTACTCTCATTTTCCTCACGAGGCTGAGTGGGCCCCGCAACGGCCAGTCCCAGAATCAATCATTTGCATGATACAATTTTTTTGACCCCGCCGGGAATCCGGGAATCGAACCCGGGTCTCCTACGCCATGGGAGTTGAAATAAAAATAAAATTATTATTTGTAAATATTTATAAAAATATTTGTCAAAACCTGTCCTCCATCTCACTTTGCTTTCAGGACGGTACGACTTTAGCAGTTACGGTTCCCTCTATCATAGATGCTCATAACATAGGGAGTGAGCATATAGCGTGTAAACTCCTAGGTGTCACTTCCTTCCTCCTGTGTTATTATAATCCTAAGAAACAACCTCAGCTACGTGATAGTTTACTACCCCATGTGTGTCAGTTATCCCAGATCATGCTCACCTATATACACCCTGCGCTCCTTATCAAAGCTACTGAGCTACACCAGTGGGTACAACTCTTCAAGAAGCAAAACCTGGAGACTTCAATATCAGAAACCACAGTACATAACTTCATCATCACACTGCTTAACTTCTACCGGTACTTTCTGTTTAATCGTGGTTGTGACACATCGCTTTGTATATCAGAGACCGCGGATCTATCCGAGGCAGACCAGGTCAAACTAGGTGTAAACCTCGCGCTACAGAAACTCAAAACAGAACAACCTCATGACTTGGTGAACCTTAAAATTCTAACCATCTTCTCATCTGCACTCAGCACTGTGGTGTCCTCAGACACATTATTCCCTGATATTCCAGAACTCATGCATCTCTGTATAAAACGTCTGATGAAGAAAGTATTCAGTGCCCGCTCATTGGATACGAAGCTAGGGGTTGCGCTGTTGTCAAACTTCACCCTGACAGACGCGCTGGCAACACTGCATGAGGCTGAGAAGAAGTATGAAGCGGATATGCTACCACTGTTGCATGTCTCGTGTGTGGGTATGGAGTATGCCGCTGCTCATAGCATGGTGTCAGCCTATGTACACTTCCAGAGACTCAATGTAAAGTGTGTCTGGGGGAATAGAATTTCGGAGTTTGGTATTTCTTATAAGGATGCATTCAGAGACTCGGTGGATGATAGGAAGCAACTGGTACAGAGGCTATCCTCAGATGCTAACATGAAAGTGTCTATGCTACATGACTTCTGTCAGGATATACAGGTAAGACAAAGTACCTACATAAATCAAGCTTAGCTCACATAATTTTCTCTTTACACACAAATTTTAATATTCCACATTGAAAATCGATCATACTAATAGAAAAATTAGGTACCTGAAAACAATAATGCTTGGACGAGATTACCTAAAACTGAAATCTCGTTTAAAATTACGAAAAAAAGTCACAAAATGAAAATTATCAAGACTTTTCTTTAAGTTTTAATTACAATTGCAAATCACAATCTGTTCATCTCCCCCAGGTAAACACTCAGGAGTGCCTATTGTATTTCCTTCAACAATCTCTGCTTGGTTGGAAACCCGTGTTTGAGGTGAAATCGGATCTGGACGGTAAAAAGCAACTGGTCATTCTGAATGATGTCCAACATGTGAGAGCGGTATGCGAGGAAATATTCTGTCTGGTGAAGGATTTGAAGCAGCTACAGGACATTCTGCTCAATACGCTGGATAAACTCAACTGGTTCGTATAAATAACTCGAACATTCGAACATTTTTTTTGTTCTCCATCATCATAACTTTAAAAGGTTTGAAGGTTTGATAGATTGACTACTGAGGTCTTATCGCCCCGAAATCGAAAAGAAAAGGACAGAAGGAAGCCAGCCGTTAACATAGAACAAGGAAAATCGTCGAGTTAAAATTTAGTACTCACTTTGTAGCACGCACGTAAAACAATTATACCTACATAAGTACTCATTCTTATAGTAAAAAACAATCTGGGTTGGTCCCTCCGGGAATTTTTTAGCCCGTAGTTTACTCGATCGTGGTTAAAGAAAATTAGTACCTACCTATGTATCTACCTATTTTGTTTAATATTCACTTTTTTGTTAATGTGAAAAAATAGTCGACCTGAAGACAGGTTGGAACGAATGCTAAGGCGAGGTAAGAATGAATGGTTTATTTTCTTGATACAGATTTGCTTTATTATTAAAAATCAAATCGTGAATTTATTTGTGTTAAACTTTTTGTGGATATCACAGCATTACCAAGTGCTTTCTTTTGCAATCAATTTCCATCTTTCAATATTCAATACTCCTTTTACACTGCTAATGCCGCCACGAGTCGGTACTAGATTAAAGTAGCTACTCACTTGTCCTCACGAGACTGAGTGCACCCTGAACTCCAAGCTGAAAAAACTTCGACCCCGACGGGAATCGAACCCGGGACCGGAGTGCAAACCTAGTGTGATACCAACTCGGCCATGAATTTTACGGATAAAAATTGTTTTTCAGTCATGTAGGTTGTATTTGTTGATGAACCAGATATTTTAATCTTTTAGTTTTTACCTTTTACCATGTACCACAATTGTATATTTGTACAAAATACATTGATTGATTGATCTCCTTCTCCCCTCACCTTGCAGGCAAGTTCGACGCAGCCTACGAGTTCGCCAAACTGCTCAACCTCAACATCGAGACCATCCACAAGGCGCGTATACACAAGATAATGTCCGACCTTCAGACGCTCACCTGGTCTAAATCGCCACCAGATCTTGCAGGCAAGTTCGACGCAGCCTACGAGTTCGCCAAACTGCTCAACCTCAACATCGAGACCATCCACAAGGCGCGTATACACAAGACAATGTCCGACCTTCAGACGCTCACCTGGTCTAAATCGCCACCAGAGTCATTCCCGATGTTGGACTGACTATTGTCATTGATCAAACCTTGATCATTTACGAAGAGAGTTTTGCCAAAACAATCATTACATGGAGCGGAGAAGAAAACATCACATGCTTCTCGGTAGATCCAAGTGGTCAATTCTTGTTTGTTGGACTCGGCAATGTTTGCCTATGTTGTGTCCATATAGCGACTGGTATTACAGTGTTTGAAAGGTGAGCAGTTTTGTTTATCAATAGGACTACCTACCATGTTTTATTTATTTTATGCCTCCTGAAGAACCAACAGGAAATGAAATGCACTTTTCTGTTTGGTGCTGTTATACAGCGATTTAAAATGATTCATTGGTGTTATTTGAATTCTATAAATGTTGTCCAACATAGGTAAGTCAGTTCATCTATCTAACTAAGTACCTTTTACCTATAACATCATAGGTACACCAGAAAAAAGTAAAGGCAAAATTATTGGACCACAAAGATTTTTTTTTTTATGAAATACCTACAAGATTCTCTCTCGTTATGACCCCCCCAACGCATCTGTATTTTCTCCTTTTTCTCTTCCAGGGACTTACCCAATGATGACGGTAGTGACAAGATCCTGAAGATAGAACATGAAACCAATGATGGGTCTGTTTTGGTGTTCACTGCTGCTGGTCATATTTACAGGTAATGGATTTGGATTTTTCCCTCCCAGTAAACCTGATAAAAAGATCAGGTTTACCCACCTACACTCATACTTCCCTAAGTAAATACCTACTCTGATCAGAGTTGAAGATTATACCCAAGTAGGTTTTCATTTGTCATACCTTCTTGGGTCTTTTGCCTAATAGGACTAATAAATAGATAGGTAGGAGGTACCTATTACCAGAAAAGAAGGGGGGGGGTATCATGTAAGGGACAGTCCAACTGCCAATGTCATCACTAATGTTTTTTTTCTCTCCTTCTTTCTTGGTGTTTTAATTTCTTCACTGTTCTTCTGTCATTGGAAGTATGTACTTTCAAATAGATTTATTCAAAGTAATAAACTAATTTTACCTCCATTTTCCCCCAGATTTACAAAAATTGCTCTGGCATCATTCAACCAAATCTGCACTGAACAAGAAGGCAATGAAGATGAGTTGGACACAGTTGCCGAGCAGATTGAAATCCACGCTCTCTTTTCTCTCTTCAAGAAATCCAAACCGAGTGATCACATCCTGTGTTCTGCCGTGATAGAGGACGGAGGAAGGATTCTTCTGGCTAACACTACGTTACATGTGCTAAATGCTATGACCGATGAGGCCATTGTTCAACTCGATAACATTCCGCTGGATATGAAAATCCTCAAAATGGAACCTATTGATGAACTAGAGATCATTTTGTGTTTAACCCATGCTACCCAGCTGGTCATTGTGTGTCAGCTCACATGGACAATCATACATGAATGTGAACTAGAGGGGGTGAAAGATTTCACCATCGTTTCAGATTTGAATGAAAATCGGGACTACTGTGTTCTCATTTCTACTGCTGCACCTGAGATATTGCTCATGACTTTACCAGGTAAGTGGTAGACTTAGCCCAAACTATAATTATAATAGAGTCAGCTCCCATGGCGTAGTGGTCACTGCACTCGCCTTGCACGCGGGAGGCCCGGGTTCGATTCCCGGCGGGGTCAAGAAATTTGTATCATGCAATTGATTGATCCCGTGACTGGCTGTTGCGGGGCCCACTCAGCCTCGTGAGGAAAATGAGTAGCTATGACATGTAAATGCGCATAGCGACCGGTGCCAGCATGGTAGGTAAACATTGGTTGTTAGGATTATTGAGATATGTAGTGGGAAAAATCCTACAATGCTGCAGTGAGCACCAAAGTTGTGACATAATAACACAAAGAAATTGCATTTACATTTTACATAATGATAATAGACTCTTGGGTGGAAGGTAACAAGGAGGCGAAGTTAACGCCGGGGGCGCTCTCTACCACGTAACCCTTAGAGCTCCATTATTATGAGGTTATATTCTCCAATAAATGAGGATAAAATTCCATGCTGAAGCTGGAATCGAACTCAGGCCCTCCTGTTAACCAGGCGAGCGTCTTGACCACTACGCCACCGAGGCATTATATCCCAGAGCAGGCACTTGAAAAATATTTCTCTATGAAGAATTTAAAAGAAGATATTTACTTAGGTATGTAAGTAGTGTAAGTACCTACTTATTAGGGAAAAATCTTTGATCCTACAATGCTGTACTGACAATTGATACCTAGGTAGCTAAAAATTGTGACAACAAATAATGAAATTAGACAATAGGGCAACTTGTTCTAAGCTAACAGTCTTAGTAAAGCTCTTTTTATACTTATTTCCTTCCGCGCAGGATTCAACATTAAGTCTAGGAACATATTTATATAGGTACATAGGTACTTACTGGGAAAGCATACAAAGTTTCATCACTCTACGACAGCCCGTTCTCGGGATACCTACATATTTCGTATACCACGTACTTACGGATGTAACCATGGCCTAAAAAATTCCTTTTTGGACCCAGGCCAGGGGACCCTTTAAGCCTAAAACTGGTATTCCACCCATATGTTGTATTCCCATTTTGAAAATTTCGACTGATTCTAATACCTATGTACCTACCTACACCCACACAAGGTAATAGAAAATAAAAAGCTAGAGAAGAGTCCTCTCGGTAACTCTATTAACTTTCAAACGAGGAAAAGGTTACGCATTCCCGTGCTCTGTTTGTGCAAAATGTTTTGCGGAAAGGTTATCGGCATTTTCCATTGCTGATAAAACGGAGGGACTGGGTAGCCGTATGGGGCAGAGAGTCAAAGTGAACTTTCCTCTGTTTGAATCATACAGCGGTCATGACACACATGTTGAAATATTTGCAATCGAAAAACGAGTACAAATTTTTGTCGATGGTGGGATTCGAACCCGGGACCTTCTGCATGGCAAGCAAGCCAATTCTAACTTGAACCATTAGGTACTAGCTTTAGTAGGGTCTGAGCAAAGCTAACGCGATTGCTCAGATGTTTAACCATCCGGATACCAACCACATATAACGCTGCTTTACTTCAGTGATCTATTGGGATCTGTTTGGTACATTCAATTTTTGGAATTTGAAAATCAGACATCTCCACCAAAATATTGGTGGAGATGCCAAAATCACAGTGCAATCAGTGCGTGTGTTTATCGTATCCAAGCTCCACATAGCCAGCCTAGTTAGCTTGGAGGGTAGCGCGTCTGCCTTGTAAGCCCTAGGTCGCGGGTTCGATTTCCGCCTGGGGTAGATTTTATCCTGAACGGATAAGGTTCGTTCTCGGAGCTGGTGTCTTTCTCCTCTCTTCGTTTTCGGAACGGTAAGACCTCATCAGTCACATTTTTTTTTTTTTTTTTTTGAAAAAAGTTGAATGACTATACTGTAGATTTTACTTTTTGCTATTTCTGGTCGAGCTGTTAATTTATCATTATTTGTGAAATCATGTTCGTACTGTGCGCAGAATTACCGCAGCAACGCCACAACGCAGATATCTGTATACAGTATACACCTTGACGCATCAAGAAAGACGTATGTTAGAGTTAAATCGAATTCAAACTCAAATTATAGTCCCGTCTGTAAATCTACCAAAGTAGAAGAACACAATTTTTCCTTATGCAACATTTTGACGTTATGTAACAGTAGACGATTATATAATGTTATGCAATATCCTTATGTAATACTGAATATGTACCTACCTAATGTAGGTATTAAGTGAACCGTGTGCAGCATATTAATTCCAGGTTATAAATCGCGTAGTAAGTTGGAATTATGTTTGATAGACCTAGTGCTGCTGCTAGAGCCCTTCTTAAAGAAAAAAAAAAAAAAAAAAAAAAAAGAAAAAATACAATACAATACAATACCTAGAAAGTATGCAAATTGCATATTGCATGCATAATGCATTGTCTATTGACTATTGCATAGTCAGTACTTATAAACGCCTGCTTATATGGCACTATTTTTTCATTGTGACCTTGGCGCTGCGTTGGTGCATATGTATAGCTCTCGGAGTGCTATGCTGATGGTCCCGGGTTCGAATCCTCACCATTGACATGAAAACTCAGATTTCGAGTGCAAAGATTTCAATGGAATAAATAATAAGAACAAGAATAAGGAATTATAAAAGAATAAGTAAATAAGATTTAAGCATAAGAATTATATATAATAGAATAAGAAGAATTATAAGAATTATAAAGAATAAAAGAAGAATAAGAATAATTAAAAAAATATTATCACATTGATCTGCATTCTGGACGCACTATAGATAAAATGGACTACGAAATAACGTTTCTATCGTCCTGAAAAAAAAAAAAAAAAAAAAAAAAAAAACTTAAACCTCCAACAAGAGGCTATTATGACTCGCGTATTCTATACGTTGAACTAATTACAAAAATTTCGGACTTATGAATAAGGTGATTATTGCCGGTTACTTCTAGGAACATAATTTATATAGGGTACAATAGGGTAGCTCCTACTGGGAAAGCATACAACAGTTTCAGTGCACTCTACGACAGCCCGGTTCTCAGGGATCCTACATATTTCTATACCGCGACGTACCTTACGGAAGGGGGGGGGGGGGGGTGTACACCATGCGGCGTAAAAACATTCGCTTTTTGGAGGACCAGGCCAGGGTGACGGCCTTTAAGCCTAAAGACTGGTATTCCACCCCATTTATTGTATTCCCATTTTTGAAAATTTCGACTGATTCTAATACGCTATGTACCTACCTACACCCACACAAGGTAATAGCACGAACGCATAAAAAGCTAGAGAAGAGCCCTCTCGGTAACTCTATTACTTTCAAACGCGAGGAAAAAAAGGTTACGCATTCCCGTGGCTCTGTTTGTGCAAAATGTTTTGCGGAAGGTTATCGGCATTTTCTCATTGCTGATAAAACTGGAGGACTGGTACTGACGTAGCACCGTATGGGGCAGAGAGTCAAAGTGAACTTTCCTCTGTTGGAATCATACAGCGGTCATGACACACATAAAAAAAATTAGGTAGCGTACCTACCAAACCTAGCTGTTTGATAGTGGTTTCGCCGACATAAAAAAAGTGATGTGTGTTGCACAAAACCATTCCTACTTTCTCGCTTCTTCTTCTTCTTCTTCTTCTTCTTCTTCTTCTTCTTCCTTTAGAGCAGGGATTTCCAACCATCGGCCTGCGGGCCACATGTGGCCCGCCAGACCAATTTTGTGGCCCGTGAAGCTTTTTGGAATTAATACAAACTTACCTAAATGTAACAAAAACTAGTGTTCAGCAGCTACAATTAGGAGAATACTTTTTGAAAAATGTCGCCTGCGGCGCTCAAAATTCTATTGGACTATATTTCTGAAAAATTGGAATTTGGGGGGGGGGTGGTTTCTACAATGCTCCCCTATGTACATATGTGGCCCGCGAAGTACCTCCCAATGTAGCATGTGGCCCGCATACACATGGAAGTTGGAAACCCCTGCTTTAGAGGCTTGATAATGTGGGAACTAAGTAGGTATAATATCTTGAGTCTTATCGCCCCGAAAGCGAAAAGATGACGAAGACAGGGTAGGACGCTGCTACCTATCTGTTCGGGATGAAATCCGCAGGCGGATCGATATGAACCCCGCGACCACTCTTACAAGGCAAATGAGCTGCCCTCCAAGCTAACTTTAGGCTGATGGCTACTGCCTAAATAGCTTGGTTGGTAGAGCTAGGCCGCGGGTTCGATTACTGCTCGGGGCGGATTTCATCCTAAATAGATATTCGGTTCGTTCTTAGAACATCTGGCTTTCTCCTATCCTGTTTTCCTTCTTTCTTCGAAGACCTTAGGAGTTACAGTTCGCTCTATTAAAACTCTTTGAAAAAATAGAATCTTCTTCTTCTCGCCTTTTGGTTTTAGCTTTTGGCTATGATAAGTAGGTACCTACTCACGTTGATGCCGGACCTTAGGGGATAAGCCTCAGATCAACTAAACTTTTCTACAACTCTGTGCACATTGCATATCTTGAAAAGTTTCACGGCACAAAGTTGAGATCGTGTGAACGGATTTGGAAGATTTTTTACTTTCTATTACTACAGTTTAGCGGCTATACTGTAATGAAAGTATTGCAATCGGTCCAAATTTTCAAAATCGGGAAATGGGTGGAAATATCCGTTTTGGGGTCCCCTGATAATGAAAGTATTGCAATCGGTCCAAATTTTCAAAATCGGGAAATGGTTGGAAATATCCGTTTTGGGATCCCCTGATGTCAAAAAAGTGATTTTTATCGGTCCAAATGTTCAAAATCGGGAAATGGAAATATCCGTTTTGGGATCCCCTGATGTCAAAAAAGTGATTTTTAGCCCATGGTCTGTACGTATGTATGTATGTATGTATTTTGATGTTTCTGTGCTACTCTGTTTTCACTAAGCATTCTTTATACAACTAAATTAAACGAAACATTGTGTTTCCTCACATGATTTTTCTGAGAAAGATACCGTACTTCTTGGGCTTGTTTTATTTTTTTTTATTTTATTTTTTTTTTTTAAGAGGTTTGACAGAGGGAAGACGGTTTGACAGACGTTTACATTGACCACTTCTCTATTTTTTTTTTTTTTTTTTTTTTTTAAGAGGTTTGACAGAGGGAACTGTAACTCTAGGGTCTTATCGTCCCGAAATCGGAGAGAGAAGGAAGACAGGATAGGAGAAAGCCAGCCGTTCCGAGAACGAACATTATCCCATCAGGATAAAATCCGCCCCGGGCGGGAATCGAACCCGCGGCCTAGGGCTTACAAGGCAGACGCGCTACCAACTAAGCCAACTAGGCTGGCTAAAGGCAATGTGCTTGTCCCACAACTTCGTATAAGAAGAAATCGTAGGTAAACTCTTCATGAGATGAGTTTTTCTCGAAAGCTCGAACTTTTTTAAAGGGTTTTACCGTCCCTGTACAACTGCTGAAGTTTTTTGGTGACGGGTGTTTTACAGACCATTTGGCGACGAGCTACCTACCTGTCCATTTTTTTTTTAATTTAAAAAGATGAGTGTTCCACCGCCGTTTTTACTTTGTAGCAATGGAACAACTGCTACATTAGACGCATGTGGCCTGTGTCGTAGCATGCCCATCCCGTAGTATGCCTCTCATCAGATGGGCGAGAAGAGACACAATACTTCCCATTTAGGTGCTGGCTCAACACGAGAACACCAGAAAGTAACCCGTTGAAATATTTGCAATCGAAAAACGAGTACAAACTTTTGTCGATGGTGGGATTCGAACCCGGGACCTTCTGCATGGCAAGCAAGCGCGCTACCACTGGACCAACCGTGCCCCCTA
>NW_007378609.1:0-1756 GCF_000475195.1 Diaphorina citri | reverse complement strand
GAACTCAGCTCCGGTCCCAACTGGTCTGAATCCAGTCTCAAATTCTGTCAATCCGTTCTAGGCATCATTGAAAGTACCTCTCTATCCTCTCTAGGTATTTCCAACGCTCAAGGCTGCTCTCCAAACTCCCCCATCCAAAATCTACTTAGCCTCATCAAAATCCTGCAAAGCCTAACACTGCTCAAAAGCTCATTCAATATCCGTCTCTCATTCTCTGAGTATTGTCAGTCGAATAAGTTGGAAGTGGTGTTTGATATATTAGATCGTACAGCTAGTCAGCAAGTATCAGGCTTATTCTCAGGCTTCCTCGCACAGTTCCTATTTGAGAATAAACTCTCCAACGATGCTGTCCTCACAGAATATATCAAACTTCTACTGGAATCCTCTGTTAACTGGTGGTACGCTGAAGATGCTGCTTGGGAAGATAAGATCTCTGTGCTTATCCCTCTCATACTCAACACAGAGGAGAGAGTCCAAGCTATTCTCTGTGTACTAAGACGTTCTCCTGTACCTTGGAGTCCTGTTATCCTAGCGCTAGGGGAGTCTGCACTCAAAGCCTCACATCAACTCGTATCCGCCGTACAGACAGAGTACAACCTTGTCCCTGGGAAACTTATTCTGAAGAAGTATGGATTCAAGCAGGATCTCCCACCCAAACATCATTTATCTCGTCTCATTCGCTTCATATACAAACAGAAGAAACCTAGCATGTTACAAGATGCAGTACAACTTGTACAGTCACTTGATTCTAATAAGAACTATGATCCCTATGAACTATATGTATCCAATCTAATAGACGGGAGTCGAACAGATGAAGCTGTGAACTTCCTGGATGATCCAGCATTACATCCAGATATAGTGAAAGCTTGCTGTAAGGTGATCATTGCTAGGACACATCTGCTCGTCAGAAGCCAAGATAAGCGAGCAGAGAACTACGTCAACATATTAGAATCTGTCAAGCAGAGATTAGAGAATATCAACACACGCAAGACCAGTCCCACAGACCCTCTGGCTAAAGGTTTAGATACATATGTACAGAAAGTAAAGCATGTGTATATGTTACGTCGAGATTTCAACACGGGAAGTTCAGTCTCTGAGTTATCTTATCCAGGGAAACGGGAGTCCGTCCTACGTTCTGTACTCAATGAACTGAACCAAACCATCAATACAGAGGCCTTGTCTGAGGTGACATTGAAGAAGATTGCCTCCTGCTGTGGTGTAACCTATGAGGAAACACTTATCACACTCATACAGATAACATCTCATCAATATTATGGAAAGCTAAGTCAGTTCCTGCTAGATGCTCATAACATAGGGAGTGAGCATATAGCGTGTAAACTCCTAGGTGTCACTTCCTTCCTCCTGTGTTATTATAATCCTAAGAATAAAGTACCTACATAAATCAAGCTTAGCTCACATAATTTTCTCTTTACACACAAATTTTAATATTCCACATTGAAAATCAATCATACTAATAGAAAAATTAGGTACCTGAAAACAATAATGCTTGGACCAGATTACCTGAAGCTGGAATCTCGTTGAAAATTACGAAAAAAAAGTCACAAAATGAAAATTATCAAGACTTTGCTTTAAGTTTTAATTACAATTGCAAATCACAATCTGTTCATCTCCCCAGGTAAACACTCAGGAGTGCCTGTTGTATTTCCTTCAACAATCCCTGCTTGGTTGGAAACCCGTGTTTGAGGTGAAATCGGATCTGGACGGTAAAAAGCAACTGGTCATTCTGAATGATGTC